>NC_049216.1:22359435-22662435 GCF_013347855.1 Anguilla anguilla | reverse complement strand
TGTCCTTGGGAAAGAGGTGAAGATAATTAGAGAATCGATATGGGATGGCAGCAAGGGTGGGGAGGGGGGAGCCCCCCCTAACAATCTAGGTTTCAGTAACCAAACAAACACTGATGCACCTCTCTCTCTCCCTCTTCTCTCCCCCTCCCTCTCTCCATGTATTTATCTATTTCTCCTCCTGTCTTGCATGAGGTCCCTTATTCTTTAGAATACATCACCCCCCACCCCCTTATGGAAAGTCCAGAACAGAGAGAACCCTTACCAGAGTCGTCAGATGGAAAATTCCAAAATCGCTTATTTCATTCCACCAGGCTAGACATTAAATCCCAAATGTCTCTGGGTGCCGGGGAGAGAGACTGAAGATGCCATTGAGGAGATGTGGAGACGTGGGGGGTATGCGTTTCTTAATATAGAATAAACAATGGGAAACAACAGCAACAAAAGAAAGACAAGCAAAGAGCAAAAAGAGAAGAGTTTAGGGAACGGCTGCAGGAGACGAGATATCCGTGTGGCGTGCAGTTTGAGGGTCCACCTTCAGCTCGGAGCCTGCACAGAAGCACAGGCGCAAGCAGTCCACACACATTCAGCCTGTACCTAGCTGACAGAGAGGCAGAGGAAGAGAGGGAGAGAGAGAGAGCGAGGGAGGGAGCGGGGAGAGCGTGAGACGGGGTGGGGAGGGAGAGAGGGAGGGAGGGGGCTAGGACAGTGCAAGGTGGAAGGAGGGGCTGCAGTGAGCTGAAAGATGGAAAAGAGGGAGGGAGTGAAAGGAAGAGTATGCATGAGAGAGGGAGGGGGAGGAAGGGAGAGAGGGAGGGAGAGATCGCTGCTGCTGCCTGCTCTGCACAAACAGGCAGCACAATTCCCTTCTTTCAGCAGCCTCTCAGAGAAGGAAAAGACAGGAAAGGAAGCGCGCGTGTGTGTTTGTGTGTGCACGCTCGTGTGCGTATGAGTGTTAGGCTGTGTGCGCGCATGTGTTTGTGTGTGCACGCACGTGTGCGTGTGTTTTCAAGTGTATTATGGGGTGTGTGTGCACTTGTGTTTGTGCGCACGTGTGAACAATTACAAGTGTATATGGGTGTGTGTGCATGCATGTGTGTGAGTGTGTGTTTGTGTGTGCACGCACGTGTGCATGAATGTTAGGGTGTGTATGTGTGTGTTCACATGTGTATTACGGTGTGTGTGTGTATGTGCATGCATGTGTGCGCACATTGGGGAGGTTTGTTCGTGCTTGTGCATTTGTGTGCACGTGTATGTACGAGTGTATTAGGGTGTGTGTCTGCATGCATGTGCATTGGGGTGTGTGCGTGCGTGTGCATTTGTGTGCATGTGTGTGTATGAGTGTATTAGGGTGTGTGCATATGTGCTTGTGTGTATATAGGTAAGTAGCGTGATAGGAGGATAAGAAGCATGTGATCATACAGGGTGTTGATAATTGCTCGTTGTGATGTGATACATTCTGACTGGCAGGAAGAACCACACTCCTGATATGCAATGAAGGGATGAGAAGAAGGAGGTGGGCCTTAAGGGAAGAGTGGGGATGCATGGGCTCAGAAATGACAGGTAATGCTGAGGAGGGGCTGGACCCAGAGAGGGGGATGGAAGAGAGTTGGGGGGGGGGGGGGAATGTGGGCGGGGTGACAAGCAGACAGGAGGAGCTGTGGGAACAGGGACCAAAATAGGACAGGCTAGAGTATTGGGACAGATGGAGAATAACGGAGCTTTACCTGCTCTGTGCACGAGCAGCAGGTCTAAGAACACTGACCCAGGAATAGACAGGGAGGGGACGGGAATGGGGACGGGGGACGGGGGATGGGGGGGGGGGGGGCAATGATCGAGCAAGGGCACAGACTGGGCACCCGGTACTGGATAGCAGGAACAGACACAGCACTCCAGGAAATTGGCAGCTGTGTGTGTGTGTGTGTGTGTGCGTGTGTGCGTGTGTGTGGTGGGAGGGGGGTTAACATTGGATCCACTTCCTGCTGGTCCAAAGGGCAGTGCTGTTCTAGTGGCCGAGCAGTACAGCGGCCAAGGTCGTTAACCAGTGCCCTGTCCCCGCATGGCCAACCGTGACTACTGCCACACCCGCTATGCATCATCCAGCTCATACTGGCGCAATGAGAACACTGAGAAAATAAACCACCAGGCCCAAAACATTTTGCGCGTTTAATTAATGGGTGATTCTCAGAAAAGAAATTATTTTCCTAAATATTCCATCAAATTATTCCCTTTAAAATGTTTAGAATATTATTGAAAATGTATCCATTGAACACTCTCACTCACACACGTGCATGCATGCATGCATATACACACACACACACTCTCACACGCATTCACACACACGCACACACACACCCACATGCACACTCAGTGTCGTTCTTCACCTGTCATTTTTTGTGACTTTTTGATCAGAAATGATCCCAACAGAGGCTCAGCTGGTGTGATGCATCTCCAAATGCTATGCCCGTGGATATCATTTGGGCTGACAGTGGGCGGAAACGCACATTAACTCAAACTTCATCACAGTCACATACAGACTGGTCTACTGACCCTTGAAGACTCTCTCACTGCCAAGAGGCAGTGAAATGCATAAATGAAGTGAGAGAGTTTAATTTGGGTATTAACATGGTGTCATGAAATAAGTTATTTCAGAAATTACACGATAAGCCTTTTTTTAAACCCAGGAATATGTGGGAAATATGAATACCATACATACAGTATCTTCACACAGGACGCTTCCTGTGTATTTCTTATGAGAGCCGGACTGCAAATTATTTTTATAAATCATGGATATAACACCTTTCAACGTCATTCGACAGCATTAATATTTTTCAAGTTTCAAATGTCTTTCAAGTATAACATTTTTACACCTTCATACTGTTAGAAGATCTTCCATGGGGATGGGGAGGAAATACTCATTACTAGGCCCGCATGGAATCCACACAAGTAGAATTCCGTTGAAAATCCACAAAATAGATAGTAGCCTATAGAGTGCATTTGACTCTAAACTCAAGAATAAAGCTAGTGGGCTTCAAAAGTTAGATAACACAATTGATATGTTTTTTACCCTCTTGTTTCATTGATGTAGCCTACACCACAGATGTCCATTTTTGGTTATTATTTATTGTTGGGAAAAATATGTTGAACCAGACCAACCGGACCATTGTAGACCATCATATCAAAACATATGAATGGTAATATCTGAAAAAGTATGAATGCACACACACACAGGAAGCTAGGCAGGAAGAAACAAATCTCTCACAGCAGGAAATAGGAAGTTATCTGTGCCAGATTCAGTTATTTTCCATTTGTGAAATTCAATTTGGCAATGTTGTCTCCTCCCCACCCCCCCAACCCCCGACCCTGACCACGCCCCCCGTCACAGCCTGTGGAGAGTCAATTACATGTATCACAAATTCCAAACAGCGTGGGAGTCTCACAGTGCCTTAAAATATGGACCATCACACAGCAGCGCCATGTCTTTCCAGAGAGGAGAGACGACAAAAGAAAGAGATCTCATCTTTTCACACCTCATTTCTTCTGTCACTTGACCAGGTCTGTCAAAAAAAAAAAAAAAAAACAGGACTAAAAATACCTTCATCACCTGCTGGACACACAGAAAACAGATGCTTTTGGCAGCCCTGCAATGAGCTCATACAGCCCTGAATTATTAAACACCACCTCCAGCTAACACTGATCTTTTGTCCATCGACCCAGGAGATTCCCACGTCACCGGAATCAAGCCTTCAACCGCTCTAATTTAGACCCACTCCCTTCTCAGCGTGGGGGGAAAGCCAGGCCGGGAAGCGACCACGCACACAGCGCCACGACCCTGAGAGCAAACAGGCCTGTCATTATCCCAGAATGGCCCCACTCCATTCCCATTAAAGTGCACAGGTGGCAGTTTGCCCAGAGACATGGCTCTGTGGGGCACGCCGGTTGCTTCCCACGGCCCCGATGCAAACAGCTCGCGCGTGACAGAGGGATATAATTTTCGCACCTGGGTGAAGATGACTGGCGCGCCTCGGAAATGTTGAACGTGGATGGCACAAGCAGCTGGACAAGCCTATTCTACACTCCTCCTTCCTGCTTTGCTGTATGTCACTGATCAAGTAATCAAAGTAATGGGTGTAATCTGCCATGAGCTGTCAATCACTGAGTGAAATGAACCAATCATAGCACAGTATGTCCACCCAAGGAGCCTCACACTTCCAAAGTATTTGCTTCATCTTGGCTTCATTTGGAATATATTGAATCATACAGTACTAGAAAATTAAGTAAAAACTATTATCATACCTTTTTTACATTTTATTATTATTATTTTTTTTTAAATATCTCATGACTCAAGCAATCATGTATGTCCCTGGATGCAGAGCCTGTGGTTTGGTCATTGTAGTCAATCTGAGGAATTTTTTGGTCTCTGTCACTGCTGCCTTGTGGCACTGCAGTTATCACCACATGTTCCCTTCAGTGTTGAGCCTGGGCATGCTCCGAGTTTGCAGTCAGACACATTGTCAAGCACACTGTGCGAATTTCAGGCCATTTTCTTTGGATCTGCCCAAGCACAGCAAGGTATCCACAACACCTCCATTTAAGAGCACCCAAATAAAACCAGGGATTTCTGTGAAAGAAAAATGGCAAATCTTACAAATCATTCAATCAGGTAAGCTTGCACAACACGTTTAAAAAAACAGAGACATTGAGACCTTTATGTGTGTCTGCTGGCAATAAGAGGAAACAGTCCAAATATAGGTGAATAGTTCACTCCCCCACAGCTATGGAAGACAACCGTCTTCCAAAAGATGAAAAGCCCGGGGGGTGTGGCAACGACAGTGATGCTGCATAAATGGCGGATTTAAAAAGTGGATCAGAATCTCAGCAAAACTTAACAGAAAAAGTGAAAAGATGCACGGAGGGAGAAGCAAGTTCCATGGAAGGATCTCGCTTCAGCTCAAGAACATGGCCAAAGCATGAATGAATTCCAATGAAGAAATAATTACTATGACTGAGAAGGACAGTGACCGTTGCCTGGGGTGGAAAAAGTACAGAGTTGAAAATGTTTTTATAATCAAAACTGGATTTGCAAGATTGATAAAGATGGAGGAAAGCGGATGATTCTAATAGCCTAAAGAAATTTCAACACAATATCAGAATGTGATGAAAAGGAGAGGTGAGTGTGCTCTACCCAAGTAGAAAAAAAGAGGAGAATCGTGAAAATCAAGTGCATACAGGAAAAAATAAAAGGTAGCTATAACAGACCCTTCAGGTGCTTCAAGTGAGCTTGGGAATTGAACAAAGAGAGAAAGAAACAATGAGATACATTGTGAGCTGTTCTGCCACAATGGGCTATAAACACAACAGTCCTTCCATTGCACATGCCTTTATAAGTGCTGTTTGACTCTCTAGCAGAGAAAATGATTGCTGTCCTGAGCAATGTGTCTCACTGAAAACAAGAAGGCACTCCTACATGACGCTACCTGTAAATATGAGCATTGCTGCGGAGCAGACATCAGAACACAGAATGTTATTCTAGGTGAACTAAAGGCAGACATAATAGCTCACTAAGGGTGCGAGATCCCCAGAAATCCCACAGCAGGTTTTCACAGTGTGAAAAGTAAATGAGAACACCAGGGAGCTGCATTCAGGCAGCATCAGGTTGACAAAGGTGTTAGCAGTAAAAAATAAAAATAAAAAATACATTGCACTGAATGGTGAAAAATTGAAATATCAAAAAAGACATACTACATTGGATTAAAAACCAGAAACAAGCATTGTCAATTGTAAGAGAAGTGCTTATGTTCTGTGAAATCAAACATAACAAACATGTCAGTGCTGTTATTTACTGGAAAGATAAGATCAAAAAACTGAAAGAAACAGCCCACAGCTGTGAGCAATAGGGGTACAAATCATAAATGATGAAGTGTAAATTAGTATAATTGCATTGCATTTGTGCCTTTGTATAAAAGGGCGACATGTGGGCTAGGCTATGCAATCATTTCAGCTGTACAATAAACTAAAGGTCATTTTTTTTCAAGTTATTTTTTGATAAGCTATGTTTGGCACTTTTAAATGAGGCGTGTATGAAACACACTGTGTTTATGTACATTTATGGTAGAAAAAACAGGAAGAAAATTTCTTCTCACAATAGTTACTGAGGAGTTTTAAAATTACATGCCTGAAATTTACAGGAACATGGAGTTCCATTCAATATATTTCAAACATTGTTTTTTGTTACAAGATCGAATCAAATACCAAATAAATAATACGACTGATCACAATATTCCTGCATTTTCAAGAGCTGTTCTTCAGGCATTTCAAAAGGTAAATTTTGTTTAATGTCTAATTCATTTAACCTCTTAGGGCAAAGCCCTCAGTGGTCGGCACGCTGGCGTGCCCAGATTACTGAACTCAGACATTCGGTGCTACTGCAACCGAAGCAAGAGTTAAAAACAGAAACGTGTGTTTTAGTTTCATTAGTAGACGATACACGACAACTATGCCGAATACGGAGTTTCACAGCGCCACCATTGTCGCTCTGGTCGTTCATTTAACACGCACCCCCTCCCTGCAGTCTCATCTACAACTACACCCCCCACCCATCACATAATGGATAGCATTGTCTATCTTGACATTCATAAAAATATTATTTCACCACTAAAAAATCGTATTCCGTCATAGCAACAAGATAAACCCGACAATAGCCCTAAGCTATGCCAATACAGCAGTGAAAACGCTGCTCACTGAATAACGAAATAAATGAGAAAAAGTTTTAAAAAATGATACCATGTCATTCTACAGTCAATATCTGGGACTAAATATTGAATAAATATACAACCTTACCGTTGCTTTTACGCATAGAGATGTCCCGAGTGGTCATATAGCCTATTGTCTTGGACAATCCGTTTAGGAAATAAGTGCGCATTTGTGATGACTGGGTACCTTCCAAAATAGCTGTGCCTAATACCACACCTGTTGTTTGCGGCGTTGTCGCCCTTTTTGAGTACAGTCTGGCTTGATTGACAATTCATTTATTCAGTGGGTGACAATATATGCTTTCTAACGATGCATAACATGTCTAATCTTGCTTTTTGAATTGTGTTTTATAGGTCAGCGTATATCGAAAACTTTCTTATCAGAGCATTCACTTACGTATTCACTCTGTGGTAGCAGTAAAATACGCTGCACCTAACAAAATGTGATCAATGATTTTTCGTAATTTCTTGGAAAATACTATTATTATTGAGGACTTCTGGGCATAGCTAAGCCATATGTTTGCTGATAGACCTAGCTGACATCTGGAGCAAAACAGAAGCAAATAGAACTGTATCATTGATTTAGGCTACTGTCTCTGTCTCCATCTACTGAACATAGATATGATTTCATCATTGCTATGTAAATATTACTGCTCAAAATATTTCGGTTATATACGTTATTTTTGAAATTGAGTGTCTTTAAATAGGTTAGTGGTATTATATAACATGGATATTTCACACTGTAATGTAAGCTTTAGTTAGTTGTGTAATAGTTTTTGTGAAGCATGCAACAGTGATGACCTGAGAGTTGGAACATTGCCAAAATGTGGTGGAGAGTTAAAAATTGGTTTCATGTGGTCTCATCCCCAGGCGGGTGTGGGCGTGAGCAATTGCGTGTTATGCATTGAAATGACAAAGCGCTTCTCGTCATATTAATACCGTTAATTCAATAAACTTTTGATTGGGTGGGTAAGACGCACGTTTGGGTGGGCTGAGCCCACCCCTGCCCATACCCACCGCCGGCCATGGGTAGGACACAGGGATATACCCCTGAGAGTAAGCGAGAGTGGGGACAAATGTAACATAGGGCATAGATAGATTTTCACTGCTATAGGAAGGCCATGAAAAGCATACAGATGTAATTAAAAAATATATCAAAAGACTGTTTCTATCATGGAACATGTAATTGTATTGAATTACGTTAGTTTGTATTAAATTTGAAAGCTATTAAGACTGTTAGGTGTACCCCACACCACATTAGTTTTTATACAAACCTTGGGGTTAAATGTAACATTTCACTCCTGGTACTTTCGGTCAGATTGCTGGTCAATGGTATGCCCCCGAAATTTCATTGTGGTGTGTAATCATAGCCAAGGGATGTAGGTTGTTTGCATAAAAATTATGAATCCAATAATATTTTCATAATAGAGCCAAATACAAAAACCGTTCACTCGGCTCACCTGTACGTTCAGAAGCCTACTGCATAAATTCACAGAGAAATTGTGGATGTGCACCCAGTCACTTTAAGCTCAACTACTTCAAAACTCATCTTACTGCAATCATACTTGATTTCATCTCTCAGAGATGAATTCTTAATTTGTCATCATCACCTTTAAAGCATTTTACATGCATTTTTTAGAAACTGTGAAGTTAAACTCTCCCTGTTGGTTTAATAAGTATAATTTAGTTGTTGATTTTATGGTGAACAGAAATCAGCAGACCCTATGAGTCCAAACCCAGAGTTGGAAACCCCTGTGCCAGTGATTCAGTTACTGCGATGTAGGCACTGCATTTCTGAGAGGCAGGAAATCTGTAGGATAGTACACACACAGGGATCTCATACCCTGATGCAAACAATGCGTTTGAAGCCACCAACAGTGCTTTTCATTGATAAATTGAGTCTCTCACCATGACTTCTGCCATAACACCTCGTATCTGTATTCTGGACTCAATGTTCCTTCAAACAGGGACCAACACACAATTACACGCTTGCTCATACCTGCTTCACCCTCTTTCAAGTTTGGAATCCATAAAAGCTGCCTTTCTGTAAAAACCATAGGAGTCTGTTCTGTGTGAATTTAGCTTGAGTCGAGTTCAGAAACATTATTCCATGGATGCTTGTCCTTTTTTCGGAAGGCTTGGCAATAAAATAGCTCTAATTTTTCAGTGGCGTTGGTCTTTTTATATTTTATATAGAAATTAGCTAGTATTATACAGTACAGTTAAAAATGCACATTTATAACAGATATAAACACACATACACACACATGCACATACAGGCACGCACACAACTTGAGACAGTAGTTATTAATGTAAAACTATTTTCAAGATTCACATTTTTTTAATGTCAGGGATGCCTCAGTCCTCACTCACTGCTCGGTGTCACTCAGTTCTCACAAAGTTTCCCTTTAAACCTAAAATACCTGAAGGCAATTATTCAGGGATATAAAAAGCAATGCGGCGCTGCACCATCCACCCTCCCCCCAACCCTCTCACCCCACCCCACCCCACTGTGCTAAATGTTAGTCCAACTGTGCAAGTTTGATACAATCCTTGTACTAAATTCCCCTTAGACCCTGCAGTGGAACCATAATCAGGATTTCTGCCTTTCTCTGCCATTGTAAGATATGTGCTCAAATGTTAGCGGGCATAGGTTTTTCAGCTTTAAAAAAAGGCTCCTTTCAAAAGAGATCTGTCTTGTGTTCTTGACTGCTGAGAGCTGCAATATGCAGCATTAGAAGACTGTCTCAAAGCCACAAACCATTTTACCATTAAATCATGAACACGCTTTAAAAATGTTCAACACAGAAATCCCAACAAGTAGCGGGAAAACAAAACATGAACTCAGCAAATTGTGATGCTGGATATTTCTCTTAATGGCAGGAGTGTGTAATTAGTTCAGATTCTGCCGAGTAAGGCATTTGTTCAATTCCACATGCCTTGCTTGCAAAACTGTGGACATAAGTTATGATCAACGAAAGTATACACTTGTGATGAAAACTGCAGACATTGGGATAGCAGGTATACCATCCCTCCATGTTACAGCTTGCATTTTGCATTTTAAATTGAGGGTAATGGGTTCATTTAAAGTAGTTATTTAGATCCATTTTACTGTTAGACTGTTTTTGGTATAAGGACACAGCACCATGAACTGTCATTTACTCAATCTACCACCACTGAAAGAATTGAAAGATGCATGTGAGGTTGACTAGTGTGTAGCCAGCTGGTATGTTCCTAACAGGACAGCTGTTCTTGTCCGCATTGTTGAAAACAAGATTAAACGGTCTTGCTCTTTATACTGCACAGGATATAATTAATTAGCCAATTGATTTTTAAAAATGCATTAACAGTTTAAACATTAAATTTTAATGACTTATTTTTGTTCCCTGTTTGTAAAATTGTAGAAAAACATGGACAATAATGCAGTGACCAATGGGGTGGAGATTATATGATGGTATATAACATATTTTTCAGCGTTAGTCCATTCTAACAAAGTTTGAATCCAATAGGGACCAAATGCACAATACATTTTATTTACATTTAGGAATTTACATAAGAAACCAAATGTGCCCTAATATAATATTATAATTAAAGGTACTCCATTGGTTTGTTCTATACTCAGCCTGTGTACTGGCATGCCAGTGATGGAATTGGTTAACTGCAGGGTCAAAATATGGAAATATTTAGTTTGTTTTCTAAACTGTTTGTAACAAGGCATGTTTAGCTTTTTTGAAATGTAAGACTGTGAGACCAGGGATTTTAATAAAACAAAGTGCAAATGCCTAGTTTTGTAACTGTGGTTATCGTGGTAAAGATGCTAAGATTGTGTTGAGTCAGAAAAGGATTTTAGCCGTGAGTAGTTTAATCACTCTTGATTATAGCGGCCTTTGTGAATCAGTTGTAAAATGCTCAGAGCTTAAGTTCCAGAAAGGCACATTTTGTTTAATTAAATTCTGATGAACTAAAGACACATTAACAACATGGCAGCAGATTTCTTGCTTGAGGGCTTTGTGGGTAATATTGTGAAAATAACATTGATTTTATAAACTGCAAAGCACAGCATGGACTGTAGTGAGCTGTAATTTAAGAATCGAGGATTTATTCATAACTGTCAAACACAAAATTCCTCCTGAATAGCCAATCACCAATTTACCACAAAAATAAGACATTGACATTGAGCTGGACAGAAGTTGATAATTGCAATTTATCCATTCATCCATCTACCCACCATTCCCTTATCTAACCCACCTCTTCCAGGGTTAGAACCTATGGAGCTGAAACCTATCCCTGGCAGGAATTCACTCTGGACAGGGGGCCAATCCATTGTACGGCATTCATAGCTGTGGGCAATTTAAAGTGTCCAGTTAGCCTAGCCTGGATGTCTTTGGGCTGTGGAGGGAAACCAGACTACCCAAAGAAAACCCACATGGACATGGGTTTGGTACAAGCATGATGTCAGGACATTCTGTATTTTCAAACTTTGGCCTGAATCGTCTATGGGAGAGGGGGTGGATCATTGTTCCTAGGCATATGTAGAAGCTTCTGGAAAGCCAACTGAGCCGTGGGCTTAGTCATTACATTATAAAGTACACCAGCATCCGGTCAGGAGTTGGTTTATAGTGGGGTAGACAAAGAAAAGATTGGGGGGGGGGGGGGGGGGGGTCGGGTCCTGAAAATCCGTATTAACCACTGCACTGCACCTGGCCTTACCATCTCTCCATACCCCCCTTCCCCCCCGCCGCTCCCACCTGCCCAGCCATCCAATCTCAGCTCAACAAGTCATGGAGTTGTGGCTGTAAATTATGCAATGTCATCAGGATGGAGAGGAAATGGAAAACGACTGATTTGAAGAACTGCTGAAAGAAGGAGACTGTGAAACGATAAATTAAAGGAGGGAAATGGGGAGGGGTGGCTGGGGAGTTAGGTAAACAAATGATTTGAGAGTATGAGCGATAACACTGAATCTAAATACTGGGTTTTTTTTCACCTGGCAAATTGTGGTTTCAATTGGTTGATAACCTTCATAAAAAATGGTCACAGGCCATTTTATCAAGAGACGCACACTCGATAAATGTGGTCTGTCTTGCATGGTAGGCAAGCCAATCTGAAATGTAGTGCTGGTTAACCCTTTGGCAGATTAACATGTTGACAAGAATAAGTACCAGCTCAGGGGGGTCACTGAAAAGGCTCTGAGCTTGGTTTAGATTTGTTGCAGTTTTTCTGAAGAGAAGAGATAAAAAAAAATAATCAAAAGTCCCCCTGCAGTGGCTATATCAACCTTCAGCCTTTCCTCATTAGCCAGACCTTTGACCCCCACAGATTTAATAATCCACAGTATGGGTACCCTTGATGACCTATGCATATTTATAAAGCTTTCATTAAGCCATCACTCAAAGTAATCACCATCTAGTGGCCTATTATAATTGAGATTTGGCATTGATCTCTGCTGGGGATGTTTTTAGATGGATGCTAAAAAAAAGAAAGCTTGGCAGACATTCACTGAGACAAGCATCATTGTCTTTTAAAAAGGAAGGAAATATTGATTTCAGTTCAGAAAATATTGAAACAGTTTTCAGCTGGCAAGAGCCGATATCACTTCCGAACAACAACTCCTTAATGGAGAGTTTCACCCTGACCAAGATTAACATTGAATTCTCAAAGTGGGATGCAGTAAATAGAAATTGTCAAATGAGAGTTGTGTTGAAAAGGAAAAGTAACAAAGTGGTAAAGAGGAATTTCAAAAATGAAAGGGACAAGATCAAAAAAGTGTCATTTTAAAAATATGAGAAGCAAAATGGAACGTAGGAGAGCCTCTTTTATTTATGTCACCCATAGCCGATGATTCATAGGGATTATTTTGCTGAAAACATGAGCTCTCATTGCTACTTGTCCCTGTCCACATATCCACAGTCTTTGAGCTTCTGAGGTGGCTAAAGGCCATGTAATCCTGTGGAGCCTACCCTTCACACCCAAAACTCAAATTCACTTCTCAGCCACAAGCACGGCTATAATGGTACTTGTACTTCTGCCAGGGAATTGTCTATCAGTGGGTAACCAGACGCCAGACTGACAAGCACACAGGAGCAACATCCACTTCAGACTATAAGCCAAATGTAATCAAGTTTGGCCAACCTGCTAATCGCAAACTGCACATTCCTTCGTGAGTACCTGGAGGCAGAGCCAGAAAACCTTCAATAAACAGGCTCTGGAATACCATGGAAACATTTCCATGAATATCTGTATTATGCCATGTGATTAATGGGTATACTGACATGTCGAGTTGATACAAACTCAGGTGATTAACCGGAATGCTTCTCTTCCACGTTTACATTCAGCATTCAGAAAACCCATTAAAACGTAATGAGTTTCTCGGACAAATGACAAACGTTTTTTTTAGATAAATACCACGGAAGCCTAGATTCAATGTAACCTCCATACACTTTGTCCTGGATTCTGAACTCCAAAATTAGGGACCTTTTTGGGACCTGGCTGTAATTAATTTTTTTATATCACTGGCATCTGGGGTCACATGACCAGATGAGCTGCATGAGAATCAAAAATTATATATATATATATATATATATATATATATATATATATATATATATATATATAGACATTCCTACCATTCAGTTGCATTCAGTTTGAATGCACACAAATGTGTATCTATTTTCTGAAATGTGTTCTTTGGCAATCCCTTGAATGATCAGTTGATCAACAAAAGTAATCACACACAACATGAAAGATTTTGGGATACTGGACACGTGACTACATGGATACTGAGCAGCTGTGTGTGAAAAACAACACATTCAGGGACAAAAATAAATAAATAAATAAATAAACAGATAATGAGCCAAACCTGCTTTCTGCTAGATTCAGTTTAATGACTGTATGAGCAAAGTAGCAAAATGCATGGTTTCAGAGCATCCAGGCTGATTAAGAGAATGGCTGAAATGGTGTCCACCATCAGCAGCCCTTCAACACACAGAGCACAGAAAGCACAGAGTGTGATTTTGGATGGGGAAGCCACCCGTAACAAGCTCAAACGAAGCAAGTAGAAAGAGCTGAAATATCTGTGTTCTCCTACTGCTGAAGAGTAGATGATTCCCATCCCACCACCGCAGCACATTTGGACATTAATTAGTGTAATGACTAAGTGTTACTGCAGTAATAGTCCTCCTGCAGTGGCTGTTTACCGTGGATGTGCTTCAACACAACTCTGTCATCTCTGTGTTTTGAGTGGGAGTCTTCTGCAATTCTCAATAAGGAGACAAAGATCTGGATCAGAGGTAGAATGTGCTGGCTGTGTGAGACTCAGGGACCTCGTACAGGAAGGGCTTTACTTCACTGCACCTCGGAGACTCCTTACACTCCGGAAACAGACACACATCCCCCACATGCTGTTTTTCCATAGAAATCGCTTTTCCACTTGGGCACAGAATGGTATGACACAAGGCGGGCGAACCCGATGAGACTCCGCCCCGGAAACAAAATCTCAGTCACGCAGTCGCCATCTAAGTTTTCCGAAGAAAAGCAAAAGACACGCTGTGCCGCTGACAAGTGGGCGGGCACCCCCCCCCGAAGGAGGAGGTCTCAGATCTCACAGGGTGGGAGGGGGCGGGAGGATAAGCCGCCACGGCCTTCGTAAGCCACCATCAAAGCGACTCAAAGACTTTGGGAAAGTGACAAAATCGCTTTAGTCACAGAGGTGCAGTAAAACAGCAAACACGCCTGACCTCTTTTCTGAAACTGTGCTCATCAGCAACACAGAGCACTTAAAGGATCTCCCTGACCACCTTGAGAGCCTTATTAAGATTATACTATATTTTCTTCACTGCTTATTAATAATGAATTGAACTACAGTCCCCTGTTTGAAGATGCTATACAAAATAATGCATTTGCTTTATTTACCTCATTTGCGCAAAGCCAATATGGGAATGGAATATCTCCCTTAAGAAACATGCACACAGACATTAGGTACAGGTTGGTTAGATAAAAATGCACATCCAACACGTTTTCCTACATTCATAGGAAAAATCATGCATGATATAAAAACATGCTGCACATGCTGCAAACAGTGCAAGACATTACATTAACCTTGTTTTCCCTATATTGTTGCAGTTAGTTTCTGGTTTCTGGTACACCTTGGAAAGAAAAGAAATGACAAATAACTGAAATTTAACTTAACAGAAGAGTGATCAGAGGGAAGTGGTATTTTGTGCAGCCAAGGCTAAATAACAGTCATTTCCACTCTCGACAGAAAGCTATATGATAAAGACAGAAGATAAAATAACATTGTCTATTCATTTATTTGAGAGGGTATAATATTTTAGTCTCTTTTAATCTGAAAGTAGAGACCAGCCTGAGGTATGCCATCACTGCTAACCAACAGAAACAGTTTTGTATACAGTAAGATTTTTTATTTTTTATACAGAAGGCATTTTGAAATCTAAAACCCTCTGCTAGGATTTCAAATGATGACTTCAAGATTTCTTTCCCATTGCATGGTCATATGGTTGCTGCCATACTGTGCTGCAGCAGCCACTGCTACTGTAATGTAAAATCTCAACCAAATAAATGGAAGAGGGGAAACTGAAAGCAGACAAAACAAACAAAGACCTATCATCCAGGCATGCTATGTCTGGAAAGCCTTGCATCTTTCTGCTAAATTTGGATACAACCTGCCTGCAACTCATAGACCGAGTTGAATTGCTCTAAACACAGCCGTCTCCTAAACCTAATGCTCTTCTGTCTGAATGGATACTTAAAATGTGAGCATGCAAGCAGCTTGATCCTGCCTGAAATGTATTAGCTCTGAGTTAGATGAAACCCCCTTCCCCCCTCCCCCCTTCACCCAGGCATCATGTTTTAGAGAGCACATGCTTGGCTGCACCCTCCTGAATCAATACCGGAGTTATCAGTCAGGAAAGATCATTGCCGATGAACACAATTGGGGCATTTCAAAAAGGGAAATGCATAAAAAGTAGCAACATTTAATTGTAGTACATAAAACCATGAATTTACAGAAGTTATAGTGTTATTGTAGCGGTGGTTTGAGAATGAGTTTAGTTACCCCTCCTCAACCGTTGGTATAACGACACATTTATTCTTTGTTTTTTTTTTAACATGCAGTAATTCAAATCTGTCATTGTAGATATGATTCAAACAATGCTTCTATCTGCACGGCAAAACACAACATACCATTCAGCTGAAAATAATCTGCCCAGTTTTCACAGAAAATGGGAAGCCAATATGGAAGTGTAGAAGTGCAGCCCAACGCCTTCGGCAATGCCTCCCAACAGAGCCAGAGCAAGGTTTCGGCCCGCTCAGTGAAACACAGTAAGATACGAGCCGGCTGAGTGGAGTCCAGGCCAGAGGCTCATTAAAACTAAGACCCGGAAGCTACTTTCTCTGGGCTTATGGAAGTGACCCCTGGCTGCTCACTGGATAACGGGAAAATCCGCTCTGCGGACTGAACCTCTACCAGGGCCGGGGATTTTGCTGTAAGCACAGGCTTGGAGCCGAGTGTGAGCAGGCACAGGACATGAATTGGGAATATTTTTCCGCCTGCCATGAATGAGCAGACAGTCAACCCTGCTGTCAAAATGATCCTTTGGATTCTTTCGGCCCAAGCGTCACCTCTTTGGAGAAGTACTAATAAAAGAATTCTGCTGAATGACAGATTCGCTTGAGCGAAATGTAATACTCTGCAGGCGTCGAGTACTTCTCTAGAGCCGAGGTGTCAAATTAAATGTTTTGCCAAATTAAAATGTGCTACTGGACACACAGTAGGACTGGGTGTCGCTGAGAAAACCCAACAAGATGGAATGATACCATGCACCACAGGTGCAAAGCATTGCTGATGAGGAAATTAAGAGCAGTCCCCTTAGCTTCAGTGAAAATATTGTGTGGTGCTAAACTGTCCTTTCATGTCAATCTTTCAAGAAAGGCTGTAGTCATCATCCGGACAGCTAGACGAGATGTTGTTCTTACAGGGAGATCGTTCTTTTTTGTTTCCTTGTTGTTTTCCAGTTTTCCAGAACATTCCGTAACAGCAACATACTTTTCAGCAGCAATGTGAGGAAGGGCAATGCAGGATAACTTAAATCAAATCAAAGAAGAGCCTTAAAGGAGGCAGCCAGCCCAACCAAATTAGCTTGTTTGTCACGAAATCTACCATCTGTTCATATTCCACTAGAATTTTGCATGGCTTAAAAACACCTTCTGACAGATCCAACACTTTTCATGATTGATTTGGTAACTTTTTGATGTCACAGATACTTTATTCTTTATCGTCTATTAGAAAATGTTGGTGTATCAACAAACAGACTGGTTACACCTTAACAAACAAAACAAATTTAGCTTATGAACAAGCTACACAAACCCCTACCACAAATTGCACATATATTTTGTACTCCCTCCTCACTTTCTGCCACTGCTGCTCCGGGTCCTTTGTTTCAGACCTTTGTTTTGGTTAGTTTCATACAGAGTCATTCAATATTTTGTGTACATTGGCTCCAGGCCCTAAACTGGTGTTTTAGTAATGATGTGATTTTTTTTTTACATTTAATTTCAATTTTTAAATCCCAGTTCTGTTTTTTACATTATCGTCACAGCTTGACTTTGTCACTTAATTGCGCCAAGTAATCGCTTGTTTATTGAATGATTGAATGTTATTCTGCGATGAAAAACACTCAATTTGCATTTTATTAGATTTATAGGCAGTTTTAAAAAAGAAACAATGCACTGTCTGCAAAAAGAAGATGGAGCATGACTGGCAGGTCAAATGAGTGGTTTAGGGCGTGACTGACTTGCCAAATAGCTGTACTACCATCTGCATATAAGAGAAGTTAAAGCTTAGTTAGCAGTTCACTACGGTACAGTTTACTGGTGGGTAAAAAATACAGATTAGGCAAATTAAAGGAATATATGCAGTATAGTGTGTAAGTATTTGGACAGAGACGCTTTTAGTTTTGTTGTTCTGCATACTTTGGAAATTTACATTTCCAAAAGTATGTAGACACCCCTTCTAATTAGTGGATTTGGCTATTTCAGCCTCACCCATTGCTAACAGGTGCATGAAATCAAGTATACAACTATGCAATTTCCTTTGACAAACACTGGCGTAAGCATGGGTCGTACTGAAGAGCTCAGTGACTTTCAACATGGCACTGTCCTAGGATGTTACCTTTCCAACAAGTCAATTAATCAAATTTCTGTCTTGCTCAAGCTTCCCCAGTGAACTGTAAGTGCTGCTATTAGGTAGTGAAAATGTATGAAGCAACAACAGCTCAGCCGCAAAGCGGTAGGCCACACATGCTCACAGAACGAGACCACCAAGTGCTGAAGCATGCAGCGTGTAAAAATCATCTCTCCTCAGTTGCAACATTCATTACAGAGTTTCTACAGTCATACATAAGCCTAAGATCACAATGCACAATTCCAGGCATCAGTGCCCAACCTCACAGATTGGCTGAATGGAAGCTAATCCCTGCAGCCATGTTCCTATATGTATATATATATATATATATATATATATATATATAACATGCCATTTTATATACACTGCTAAATAAATACCAGTATTTATTACATGTGGCTTCATATTCACCACCTTTCAGTTCAGCATGATTAGCTTTTTCTCCCTGAGTTAGTTTTTTTCAAACTTACATTTTCAGCGTTTAACAGACATTCTTATTCAGTGTGACCAGGCTTATATTCTTTTACATACAATCCCTTTATACAGCTGGGCATTTACTGAAGCTGGTTAAGCACCTTGCCCAGGAGTACAAGTTACAGCAATACCCCAGCTGGGTATCAAAGTTACAACCTTGAAGTTACAAGCCCAGTGCCCTAAGCATTATTCTACACTGCCACCCATAAACACTGTTTAAATACATCCATTTTCTGTGCAATGAGACATGGATGATTCCACTCCCTGTATGAATTAGGACCAATCATGTTTCACTGTGTAAGACAGCTAACTCAGTCACAGCCATCTTACCATTCCTTGGAATAATTGGCCGAATTAGGCTTTCCTTCCTACTGTCCCTGCTGGTCTGTTGTCAGTGATGTGTCATTTAAATACAGGTTGTTGTTACAAATCAGATGGAGCTTTGATTACGTTATTTGCGGCGTCCTTATAGGGACATGTTCAGATTTACAGGTGCAAAGTCAGAAGGGCTGATGGCCTTTAAAAATCGGAAACCGTAGTGAGCTTCATGAATCTCTTGATTTGGTGAGGTCAGTAAAATTAGCGGTGATGTGCAAAGGCTCCCACAGTGGGGATGATCTACTATGTACTGTCAATCACGGACTTATCAACCAAGAAAATGCCTCATTTTCTATTATTAAAAAACAGTGATTGACTAAAATCAGTCAGGCATTGTTAGTGCACAATAAATCTTTTTTTTTTTTTTTTTCTCTCACGCTCTGAAAGTTCTGTACCTAAACTGGTTCTGTTGAAGCTCATTGGTTTAAGGATCAGGTTTTTTAGAAATCTTTTTTTGTTTTTGTGAAAATTATTTGTTGTGTTTCTGAGGCAAAACAGAAGGGAAACCATTCCATTAACAGGCTGTCAAGAGCTCAGCGAAGGGACAGAGTTTAGAAAGAAATAAGTGGTGAGATATAGGTGTCACACAGCCGCAAACCTCATTTGGACCCTGTCAGGCTACCATTAGCCCTGACAGTTTGTTTGGTTTGTTTTTATGAGTCGGGGCCGCCTGCAGCCAAGTTTTGTCCCAAAGCCGTCGTGCTTGACTGCTCAAAAGGACAGCGTATGACTGCTCATTACAGTGGGCGGGGAACATAAGTTTACCGCCAAGGTGACACAGAGATTGAATCACACTGACAGTCCGTTCTCTTCACACAGATACTATGCCCACAATGGGCCCCAAATTGTGAGTGAGAGTTGGGCTTACCATGTGGTCAACACCAAGGGATCAGCGAACGTACCCACATAAAGAGTCTAAAGTAGAGCATGGTGGTGCAGCTGACCCTCCCCTCTCCAAGAAAAATTACATTTACCTTTACTTAAAATCATTTCAAATAGTGGCTACTGTAGATACCCTTGCCCTCAAAAGCTAGAAGTGGACTTTTGTTTCTTCTTCTCCCTCCCCCTCTCCCTCCCTTTCTCCTTTTTCACTTTCTCCAGTTTTTACACAATGTTCTTTGTTCAAAGACAGGCAAGAACAAATCAGTCTGCAGTTAGGACTGATCTTTGACTCTCATAAAGAACAGCACAAACTTAGATATAATGATTTATGATTTTAATATCAGAATATGCATGATTAGAACAAAAAGATGGTTGTGAGTAAAAACAGCCTTAATACCTTTGACAGGCTCTTATTTGCTAGGCTAATCATATTCATGGATGAGGGCAGAGTTGGCAGGGGGTATATTGAGCTGTGAAAAATTAGAAATATATATCTTATCTAATGTTAACAAAGCATTCATTAATGCAAGCGGTGTATAATTTGTGTTACCTGCATATTGTAAGCTTTTTTTTTTTTTTTTTTTTAAATGGAGATTGAAAATTTGCTTTCATTTTCATTCCTCTACGAATATGCTTTCCTCATACATGTAGGTGTATAGCGTTCCCTTTATGGTGTGCTGTAGGGTTCATTATTTTGGAAGGGGCCATATACCAGTGTGGTTGACCGGGTGACTACATAGGAAGGGAAGAGAAGTGCGGCGGAAAGTGAAGGCAAACCACCCCCCCCCCCCACCCCTCGAGAGGCATCCGAGTATCACAGGGCATGACATAACGTTAGGAGACACGCACATCAAGTCATGTTAGCGTGCCCGGCATGCAGCGTGACAGATGACCTAGTCTGATCGGAGCGTTCTGTGTGGCTAGCTCTGACGACTGGCCCGTTCAGGCAGGACTGGGATCAGAGAGTCAGCCTGCGGACACGCGTCTGCTCGGCAGGACGGGGGCATTTCAGCGCACGCCCATACTGCCCGAGTTAGAGAGGGGCCTGCAAACGGGTCACCAAAATACATCCCCTAACGGAAGAGAGGGAGAAACAGAGAGGGATAGAGATAGTCCAGTAGTATTTTTAATAGTAGCTTCGTCCTAAGTGCTGTAGGCCACAATCTGTAAATCATCTAGTTCATGACCATGAGCTCCTTTACTTTTAATTAACTGAGCTATGAAACAGTAACTGCAATAATGTATCCGGGGGCTAAATTTGAAATAGTTCAACATACGTGTTGATTTATATACATTTTTACCTTGCAGTCTTTTAACTGAACTGCTTCAGCAAGCAGAATTAAATTGAAGGGCCTTTTGTCCAGGATTTAAGATAAATGTTCCCCCGTAATCCTAAATGTGGTGTGTTAGGTGGCACTTTAGCCCTTTCTGGATATTTGGTTTTTCCCACAAATAAAAAACATAGCATTTTAAAGACTCCCTCTTTGATAAATGTAACATTGTGCAGCAAAAACCTAATGTCGTCAGGAGAGCCGTCAGGGATGGATAAACTGAGCTTTTTCCAGAAGGTACCAATCTACCATAGTGGAAGGTTACCGGCTGGTTGGCATCACTATGATAATTGACATTTAGCGAAGAAATGCCTTGCGCTCTGAATATAAGAGCATGAGCTAATTACTTCCTCTCCCCCACCACCGTCATCTGCTCCGCATTAAATGTCAGATTTACACTGAAACGCTAGAAATGTGGCCTCCGCCAAGAACTGCAGCCTGCCCCTCCTGGCTCTATTGTTGGAACAGCCTTTGGTACGTGGTTGTGGTACAGATTGTTCCATTAATGGATCTGATGAAGATGACTAGTTCCTCCACCACCCCCCTTTAGCACTCAGGATTCACATAGTCCAGGAATATCCTTGGAAATATTTGAGAAATCATAGAAAATGGTCCTTGAAAACGGAAGGAAAATGGGCAAATTAAAAGAAAAACATTTACAACATCTAAACATATTACCCAAGTGAATCCAGCATGTACTTGGAACAAGCACCACAATGACCAGCTGAGCCATTCTGGATCCTGTCAGCTGCTATAGGAGCTGACTAGACTAATGTACCAAGAACGATATTACTGCTAGTGCAATTAAATAATTACAGTGAAGCAGAAACCAAGGTCGGATTCATTGTACACATTTCATGCTTATTTTCAATTGACATGAATGGATGAATGCATAATTCATTGTCATCATCATGGTAACGTATTCAAAAATGCATTTTCATACACTTAGCTTATATCAACTCAAACAGATGCATAGTTCGGGAACTCTTAAGTTTGTTCTTTAGATTCTGAATCGTTTTTTTTTTTTTTTTTTTTTATCCAACCACCCTCCCACCTGCCTTCACACTCGATGTGAAAAGACATCCCACACTTCCCTCAATTACTTGCTAAATCCCCTTAAGCTCAGAGGTCAGGCAGAGCATAAGAGCCATTTTGAGGGTGCTCAGAAGCGCAGGATAAGGTGACAGCAGTTTTTGCACCGTTATGCACAAAGTCTGCTTGGCGCAGCAGCTACAGCAGAAAGAAGGGGAAAAAAAGTAGCAAGGAGCCAAAACCTTTGGGCCTCCAGCCCAGCAGATTGCGGGGTAGCTGTCGGTGCTGCTTAATGCTCGCCATGCGTAATAGTTTTGATGCCGACTGAAACAAATGAAACGGCAGATTGAGACCAAAGCGAGAGAGTCAGAGGAACATTTGATGACCTTTTTGAGGATAAAATGTGAATACGAGAAAGTGTTAACCCATGGGAGAGTTTGGCTACTTTATGGCATCAGCTTACATTTCTTTTGTTGGTGAATAGTTCAGGAGAACACTGGTCCATATTATTCATACCCCTTTTGGGGGCTAAAAAGATCTGGAGACAGGACTAGGCCACCCAACAGCGCAACAATTCCCGTGACCTGCATTATGTAAATGGGATGTGCCGCAGTATTCTGAAATAAAGTCCAGAAAAGATAACAACACTGTACACACAATATATGGGCAAATAGACACATGGATACTATCACTGCTTTCAGATATTACAATATATTTTTCCAATGCATTGTTGTGAAATGTGTTTGTAGAACACTGTTGCAATATTTCTATTTCCATTTGGTCTGCCCCGGATGTTAATCCCTCTTCCCCAGATATGACCCCTTTAATCACACTTCAGAAGTGCAAAAGAATGACTGTCACCCTATGTGGCCAAAATTAATTCTGCAGCCTTCCTACTGTCACATATGTACTTCACCATTTGCCCGTTCTCAACCATAGGAAGCTTCAAAGCACTCAGCAAGCATAGCCTGGAGATAAGACAGAGCAGGAATTGGGGGGTGGCCATTGGAGGTGTGAATGTGTGTGTTTCTGTATGAGTGTGGGTCTGCGTGTGTGTGTGTGTCAGAGGAGGTGTGTCAGTGTGTTTACGTAAAATATGTGGCTTTGTTTTAGTGAGCAGTCAGTTTTGGGCAACCTGAGAATAAGTTTGTAACTGTTAGTTGGAAGCAGGCATCTGCGTCCTGCATCTACAGTAGGTCTGGCATTCTACATTTCATCTCTGGTTCTTTTGGAATATTCTGCTGTCTTTTGGTTTTTGCATTTTGGATTACTTTGGGACAACTAAGCTGTGGTTTGCTATCTTCTTTCATTCATTTCTTGTGTGACTGCCCATATCTGTTAATTGTTTTAAGGCAGTTGAACCTTGTCTTTAGATTAGATATGAATATTTGTTGTAACTTAATACATTTCTAAATTTTCATCTGGTTGTGATTTTTTCATTTTGATAAAGGTTGATCCAACAGTTTTCTCTGCCTTTCAGCAAAATAAAATAAAAATAAATTATTTCTAATGATGCCGCGGGTGAAGAAGTACAGATCACTGGCATGGCAACAGGGAATGGCTTGAGGAGAGACATGACAATTATCCCAGCCACACTTGCAGAGACGAAGATCTCTAGACCGAGCCTGACAGCGACATCTACCTTGCCTTTAGCATCAGCCTTTTGGCGCGGCAAAGCAATTAACGAAAACTGTCCACTATTCCCCGTTAAATTCTGTAAAAGGGAGCTTGATTGAATCCATTTTGTTGATAAGCTGACTAACTATTAACAGTCTTTGTTGTGGTCTGTATATCAGCAGATACAGTCTTTGAAAAATGATCAATTCTTTCTTTTAATTAAAAAACCAGCAGGTAATTTCAGGCTTTTGTTTAATTGTGATCCTACTGATTGGCCATCTAGATGAAGCTACATTTTAACCAGCTCAGTGATTAAATTGTTAATTTATTAGGTCTATTTAACACTGGAACCAATTTTATTTTATACTTTCAAGCACGGGTGGGGTAAATTATTGCAATGAAATCAAAGTATGTAACAGGCTACAGCACATTTGCACAGTTCTGCATAACTTGGGAGAATCCATCACAGTGTAATCACCAAGAAACACATAGTGATACTCAATATGAATATGATATATTGCATATTAAGTCAATGTAAATTATATCCCAGAAATTTTAAAACAACTTTAAAACAGCTCATTTTTGTAGAATATATCTAACTGAAAAAAATGAATTCAAGAGCATCATAAAGTGTTACGATATGGACGTTGGGCCACCAGAAGTCACCAGAACAGCTACAATGCATCTTGAGATTCTACAAGTGTCTAAAACTGTACTCGAAGGATGAAAATTTCCATGTGAGATTTAATTAGTTTCATTTTTTAAATTTACCTGCCAATTTAACTGGTATACCGTTTCAGGCACCACTCCCGCAAGTGTTCAATCAGGTTGAGATCTGGTCCTGTTTCACGAAGAGGGATTACTGAGTTAGCTGGATAACTGCACTGAGCAACACTCAGAACCTTCCCAAATCTGAAACGAGGACATAAGTAAAAAGTTCAGGGTTTTACTCAGCGCAGTTATTTGGCTAATTCAATGATCCTGCTTTGTGATATACAGTACTCCCCTGTTAACTGAGATGACCCCAGCATTGTGGTTTACATCATTTTCATGCGCATTGATCCAGTCTTTGATTACTTGAGCACTTTTGATGGAGGCACTGCTATCCTGGAACAGACCATCATTTTGGGAGTTACATGTACATAGTATATCATTATATTTACATTTTCAGACTGCATAAATTATTAGATAAATTACATGCACACTTTGAGGTTTCAAGCCTTTAAAATTATTATATGTGGGTTAAAAGAAATATTTTCAATAGCACTCCTTGTTATTTCCACGCTTAACTGCCATTTGAAATTTTACAAAAAGAAGTCAGTGACAAGACAGTCATAATAAGAGTCTACTTGAAAAACCGTTGTAGAAACTTTAATTAGTAACAAATCAGAAACCAGCCTGCCTTCACTGTTGATGCCCATGACAGCAACTTTTGTCGTTAACACACTGAGCCATACAACCACAGTTTCATGGGGTTACTTCCTTAAGAGGTAGCTTCACTAAGCAGTCAACTTCATGCCCCTTCAAATTGTACAGATTGAGTAGTTACAGGAATTTTCTAATCATTAAAAAAAAAACTTTAGTTTAATAGTTACATGACTATCAAGCTGTGGAAACTTTTTTGTGAAGTTGAAAATGACAAATCTGTCACTTAAAAAGGGCACTAAAAGCTTGTGCCCTCAACTAAAAGCATCCTGCATCACGGGTCTTACAACAAAATCCTTTCCACTCTCATTTACTGAATATTTTATGTGACTGCATAAATGGGGTGTTTGTAGTTCATAATAAAACTTGTCAGAAGGAACAATCAGTCACAGAAATCGGTTATTTTTGATGAATATTAGTGATATTCCTCATATTTAAAACGTCTAATTTATTGGATCTAGAACATCAAACCATCAAAAAAAGTTATTTTTAAGAGAAAAAAAAATTCAATACTGACATTTAAACATGTTTCCATTTAAAATAATCAAAAAAAACAAAAATTGTGAAGCTTATTTTGAATGGTTGCCATAACCATTTTAGGAACACCTGCTTTTATAATGTGCCTAATTACACAAAAATTAAACTGAGGTGCAGAGCAATTTAATTAGCCAATCAACACTGCCTAGATCAATTTAATTAGCCAATCCCACACGCATTGGCAGTAATTACATTGTTAAGGTGGAGCTGATAATAGACATCATGGCTATTGAGCTTTTAAAATGAAACTAGGTACTCTGTAAAAATTCATGAACGCCTTGAATTTCTTTCAGTTCCATCATAAATGTTAAAAATTTAAAGTGATATACTGTATCCACACAATTATTGCATCAGAACGATTAATTAAGTGTGCACTAAGTACATTTAAACCATGGTGAGGCCTGTTTCCCCCTGACTTGAATTCTATCAACATTTGTCCTCAACTTTTTTTCTATGCAAACATTCAAAACATTTCAGAATTTGAGTTACCAAGGAGGAAAAAGCATGGAATGATTTCTTTTAATTGTAAAGTCAAATGTAAGGACAAATGCTGATTCCAGGTCATCGAGTCGACATGTGCAATGCTGTTAGATTTTGAAAGAATATCCGATACCACCTCAGATTTCCTGTGACTGTTTTAAGATATTGCTCTGACGTTTTAAAATATTTCAAACTCTCTCCTCTGCAGGCTTCTCTGAAGCCCCATGCCTTCTGTCCCTCCACCATCCAAGAGTCAGGAAGTGAACCACAGGGACTGTAGCGGCGTGTTAGAATAACCAGTAATGAAACTGTCTCCACATGTTTTAATCCCACACTAAGGACACGGCACTGCTGCTCACTAACTAGTGACTGATGACTCTGGAACTGTGTCTGTCTGTTCCCTGTAAAAATAAAATGGGCACCAAACAATTTCAGGAATTTGCTTCCATTTCCTTTTCATTGTTTCCTTCTGATCACTAGCTCATTAGCTGACACTGGCAGTACTGTTGCGACAGTTTAAATGAACATTCACTGGAAAAATTAGATCTGCACAACTCAGCATTAAGGTCTGCTGTCTGAATGTAGCCATAGTGTGGATTCTCTTCTGATGCAGGCAATCCCTTTAAAGGCTTGGCCCGTTTCCACAAGTCACATGTGTCAATAGCACATGCATTATCTATATTATATTATCATCGTCCACCTTGCAGTGTAATCAGATCAATGAGAATGACTTATCTTCAATTAACCTGTAATTGTCACTAATTCCTGTCTGGTCTTTTAATGGAAATTAAGAAGATAACCACCTGTTACTCTGCTGCCAACATGATTACAGTGATTTCGAAGGGACCAGGCAGCTGCGTTCATGATTGTGCAGAGAGCTGTCAGGAGAACAGAAGTGCACAGCATCACTTATACCTTTTACACATGGATTTGTTTTTTTTTTGTTTTAGCTTTTATGATGATTCCATATCATCTGCACTAAATGTACTGAAGGTCCAATCATTACCTGAGCCAAGAGGTGTTACCATCCTGTGCTATTTTGCTCTCTTTAGAAAATGACATATATGCTCTTAAACCTCTGAACACATCCATCCCCAATGTGACTTGTGACTCATACTTAATGCCTGGTGCATGGTGGCCAGTTTCTTTATTTATATTGGTTTATTTTGCATTTGTTGGTGTGTGAATTGGCAAGAAAATATCTCTCAAGGCGGAAGTTTAAACATGAAAAAACACTTTCAAGACCAGGTAACCATTAAGCACATGCCATTTAGAGAATGTCCAAGAACTTCAGGGAGAAAGCACATCCCCCTCCCTCAAAAAAAAAACATGGCCTGTAAGTGATGAATGAAGGAAGTAACATATTTGCTTAGAACAAAAAGTCAAAATGTCACAGCTGGCCTTCTCTCTTTTCCTTCTCAGAGAATCCTGACAAAACCGAATAAATGCCATCACTGTGTGAATTACAGAGATTCATCCAGAGAATGCCCATCTTTCATTATAGTAGGGCTACCAAGAAGTGGTAAATCAACTCATGCAAAAATAAAATAGCAACTAATAACATGATGCATAGCAATCATTTGTGTGCATGCTTTGTCAACTCCCCTGCAGAGCCAAAATGTAGCGTGTTGATCGGCTGATACATTGCAGTGGGTTATAAAGTCAAAAGAACATATCAGTGAATAGAAAGCAATCTAAATGAATGCAAACACGTTATTGTAAGAACTAGACATATCCTGTGACTTGCCCAAACAGTGACAATAGTTTATAAAATGTATAATTCTCCTTTCCATATCCTAAAAACAGCAAGCTAAATGTAGCACAAAAAACTATTATATCACTGTGTAACCAACCAAACAATGTTCTCATGACATAAAATGCTTCAGTTATTGTATGTCGTCAGATAAAAGTGGTTCAGACCTTCAGAATATTTACAAAGCGGATATACATGGTGTGATGTAATGACATATTAGGAACCTTACCTTTATGTCTTGTGGAGCATGGGTGGTGAGAAATGGTCCAGACTGGCTTCCAAAAAAGCCTTCTCTAATCTATTAACAAAACTTTAGACAAGGATTTGTCTCAGGAGGCAAACTAAAAAAGAAAGGGATTTCCAGACAAAGTATCCAAAAGTTCAATATAAAGCAAAAAAAACTAAAGTTCTTGTTTCCCCCAGTTCTCAATCTATCATTCTGTTTTTCCACGAAACTTTTAGAAACCTCTTCCAAACACACTTTCTTCTCTCCATCAAGTCAATAGTCCAATTCATGGCAGCTGGGTAGTAACTGTCGCAGGCTGTGCTGCTGGTCATGGGCTTTGCAGTTCCGAACTGGGAAGCCATGATGGCCTGTAGTCCCTGCTGGAGCCAGGGACTACAGAAAGGGAATGTACCTGTATATAACTCGGCATCTGGTGACATCACAATGTGCATAAGTGATCTGTGTGATGGTGACATGTTCTGGTTTGGACATTTGGAACTCCACTTGCAGTGTGCACTACTATACAATTATAAGGACTAGGGACCTGTGCTCTAAGGTGTGAGCCCCATTGCCGCTGTAGCCTTTCAGAGGGTACTGAACCTTCTAGATGACAACAGATAGGCTTGTCTAATAAGCAAATGAACAAGAAGGCTGTATACATGGATGAGATCAGTGAGTGACAGTTTAACAATGTCCTCTATTTTGAAAAGGGCTTTCACTGTCATTTCATATGCAGAAGACCAACAGAGATGTAGCTTTAATGCTAATTGATTTATTTCACAAGTCAGTATGCAAGTGCACATGGCTATTTTATGAGAAAGAAACTGGAGACATTCAAATTTTTTGGGTTAAGGTTCCCCTGCAGAAACAGGGTGATGTCAGGACAGAAGCAAGCAAACAGAATTCAGTACTGTCCCAAACCCATATATTACATTTAAATGCATTGGCCTGGATTCAATCAACATTTGTTTTTAACTTTAGTCAAATGTTGAATGAATAAATGAATAAGTGTTCCAGGTGCATAAAAGATTAATAGTTAAACAAAATGGGTTTTTTTGTCCTTGTAAACTGTTCGGCCAAACATTGTTTGTGAAAATAAACATTTAATTATGACTCAGAAGATAAATGTTGCGTAAAAGCGTATTTCATTGGAATGCATTTTTTTGTTTGTTCACTTTTTCTTATCATGCAAAAATGCTTTTTGGTGTTGAAGGACTGTTACACGGATGCCTGCCCAAATTCATAAATTCTTTATCCTCCCCACAATTCTAAAACTCTATTTATTTGTTAATAATTGTATTTATTTATTTATTTTTACAGTCTGGTTAATGTATTGTACTTGGGCACTTTCTCCTCAAATTGGAATGACAATGCAAAGGAGTTTATTTCATCATCATTTAGTCTGTCAGTGAAGGCTCCAACAAAAGCCATGCTGTGTGAATACCCTTATCTCCTGCCCTTTTTATGAATACACAAGTCATTTACAGAAGGGCTGGGATTGTGCAGATTGATTTAGCTATGAATTGGCAATGAATCTAAGTGTTACAATCATTCAATTAACCTTTTTATTATTCCATTTTTGCTCAAGCAAGCAAACATAATGAGATTTCCAGTACTGCTGAAAAGTGACTGAAAAAAGTATGACAATTCACACAAAACTCACAAGCTGTTGAACAAAAAGAATAAAATAAATAAAACTAATATATGTATTTTTAGGTTGTTCATTGTTTTTATTGTTGAAAATTTGATATGATATTTATAATGTATAATAATAATAATAATTACAAAAATTATTTATATCACACTTAACCAAATTTTACAAAATCACAGAAAGAAAACATGTAAAACAGAAATAAACACAAAAAGCATTGTAAGAGCATATTGTAAAAGCAAAAAGAAAAAACAAAATCAATGATAAAAATGATAATTTAAACAGGCATGTGCGTTCAGTTTACGGAGGATTGCCATTCATCCTCTGATCCGCCCAGGATATACACAAAATCAAAGGTCTGGGCATGTTTTATGAATCTCACGTTGGTTTTTCATAGAAACTTTTATTAAGAATAAAAGTAAAATTAGTAAAAGTATAATACATTTAAGACAAGTTTTGTGAATGAGGCCCAATGAGTCGTCAGATTAAAAACAGGTTTAAAAATGGAAAATTACAAGTTTTCTCTGCAGATCATTTCAGCTTTTGGGTGCATTGACATCTTGTCAGTGTACTATATAATACACCCTGCAACAGACAGCAGGATTGGTGGGGATTTCATTTCATGGAGAATGCTATTATTGTTTGCTGTTAGATTGACTTTACAGTGCTAAAACCAAGTTGTGTTGACTATGATTGGCTCATAAATGGTCCTTAGTGACACATCCTAATGATGGGGGACAGAGAACAAATTAGCAACAATGATGAAGAGAGTGAAATTGAAAAGGCTCAGTTGAATACTGACTCGGCTTGGGACAGTGTGCAATTTTCAGCACATCTCAAAGTGAAATCTTCAATTCACAAAGAAGATCCACTGGCATTGCTGTTTTCTTGGGAGTTCACCATGTTCCATATTACTACAACTAATCATGTTAAAGATATCATGTTGCATTTCTTTACAGTTTGTTTGGTAGTAGTCGAGTTTCACGCAGTTGATTAAATGTACTGCTCATTAACTTGGAGCTGCTGTCAAATATCTGACTATTTACATTGACACTGACCTTGAAGCCCAGACGCAAGACTGCTACTATCACACGAGCACTAATGGAATTAAGTGTTGACTAATGCTGAAAAATTAATTTTCATGTGTCCTGAAATGCTAAGAGCTCGACCACAGTTTGTTCTCTTGCAATCAGAGTGGCCATATGTCACCTGAAGCAATGTGGTTTCAGAGCAGATGGCCTCATGGAGGATGTGTTCTAATTGTCATGGTTACAGAAAAAGGCTAGTTTAAATCCCTGCTGCCCCAGCCCCTCTCCCCCACTTCTCTGAAGTCATATTGTCCTGATTTCCACAGGCTTGGCCTTCCGGTATCTCGTTGGCCTTCCACCAGAGGTCAGACCATGTCACTTCATCTCGGGACCTGCTTGTGTTCACCCACGCTCACCGACAACTGAGGCGCAGGTCGGGGCTAATTGGGCCAAAGATGCAATCATTGAGAAAGCGGTAGACGTCAGGTCTCATTAAAGCACCGGAAAAAGTGTCGGTTAGCAAATCTCACCTGCTCTCTACATCTTCGTCCCCTCCTCTCTGCCTCATAGTAAAGGATTTGTTCTGCTCCCTATACCTGAGGAGGGGGTTTGGCTGATGGAATTATACATTATGCAGATATTGCTGACAGATTAGGCTGAAAAGTCTCAGTGTTATTAATTAAGAAGCTCCAAACATTTATTTTAGCTCTTTTGCAAGACATCTTCATGTCTTGATTATAGTTATTTGATTAAAATAAAAGTGCTTGAATTTTAATGACATTATATTGGTTGTTGTTGTGAGTGAGCAGATTGATGTTTTCCATTATAGTTGTCAAAGATGTATAACTCTGACTACTTTCACATCCCCAAAATTCAAATGAAATAAACTGTACTACTCTGAATATAAATGATGGCCTGACTTTGATAAGTAAACAATGTGAGAGATGGTGTCTGTCCGTATGTCCACTCTCAGCAGAAAATGGTTCTTTAACCTTTTTAGTTCTTTCTGGGGGTTACTCCAGAACTCAATGTCTGATGTGTTATTAACCCTTGAAGAATAGGTTTTTTTTTTTTTGAATGTTTTTTTCAAAATGACAGTGTTCTACTGATTGTTACGTCAACACGATCACTCAATTGAAACATTCCACAGCAATCCCATATTTGATCTTACACCTTAAAGGGTTAAAAACAAGCCCCCTTCTGAGCCCAGAATATTCACATCTGCAAATCAGTTGGTGTTTGTTTACAGCTCATATTTCAAATATAGACAGTGTTTATCTAAGAAGGAAATGTTTAAAAATGGCAAGATGATGATTAATGAAGCTGCAATGCTTATTACAGCCATGTTGCTCAAGGGAAAAAGAGATTACTGGTGCTGTCTTGTTGCCCAATAAATGTACTGTAAAGCCAATCAATTAATAAAGTTTTGTGAAATCTTGAAATCAACCACATATGGCAGAAAGAGGTTAAGTAGCTTGAGGCCCAATGCAAGACCGGGTTAATTGAACAGACCTATACACAGCTTCTGAACATCTTGGAGTTTAAAGTCTGTTGCTGCATGAAGATACCAAAAGCCTTTCAGACAACATTTACGGTGTTTTAATATACTGGGATTTAATGGAAAAAACATGAGGATATGAGTCATATAAAAGTCAAACACCATGAATGTCATGCAATCAAGAATGCCATTCATCTCATAACTCCATAGTTCAAAAAGGCTTTAGCTTATCAGGACCTGTGGCCAAAAACAAAGAGGAAAGGCTTGCCGGAACCAGCCATGCTTAATTGCCCTCGAAATGACGTGACATCATTAAACTCCAATACGTCAATGACACAGCCTTTAGCCTGTGGACGCATGACAGCTCTATTCACAAGCTCATTACTTGGATATGTGGGTGTTTTTGACATGGACAAGAAGAACTGTAGGGTCTGCTGAGGCCTTCTACAGTTTCATGAAGTTTTGATGTAAAGGCACGACACAGCTCAGAGTTTTTATTCCTTCTATTATTAATAATACAAGCAGGATATATTTTTCAGTAACAAAGCTACAGTGGAAATGGATCACAACAATTATTTGCTTGTAATTTTTATTTTATTTTTATTTTGATGGTCATCCATAAATTGAAAAAAGCTTGGCTCCCCTTGAAAGCTTCCTGACCATGCAAATGTATTAACCCTTCATACAGCCCTTTGAATGTGTGTGTTTTTTGTTCTTTGTTTTTTCGGTAGTATCATCACCCTTCACTGCTGTTTGTGGACTGATATAGTTCCCCTGTAGCATTATAGTTCTGTAGTTCATGTCTATTATATATAATGTCCACTGTAGATGGGTTCTATAATTCAGCATGGTAATTCACTGTGATTTGCTGAGCCTGCACATGCCTCCTTTTGAGCCAATAAATCCAGGTGGATTAGCCAGCTACTACATTAATATTGGAGCTGGATTAATCTGTAGGTATTCAAGCTAAACTACATAAAGGTTCTCTTTGTTTTAACCAACATGGAAAAATGTGTCCAGGGTTTACCTGAAATTCTACTAATGCATTCAGCTATGATAAGCATGACAATAAATAATTCTATTTTACTCAATTTGTACCTCTGTACAGATGTATAAAAGATATATTACCTGGTTTAAAGCCAGCATGTATGTGTGTAATTAACCAGTTATAGAAATAATTGCTTTTTTTCTTTTTCTGAAACTCAGATGAAGAATTTTTTAAGCCTTGAATTAATATGATTCACACAACTACAGAAAAATAAAGGATAGGATTATATTACAATCTGATGTAATAACAACATTCACATTAATTGTCATGCAATTACGTGAAAACAACATTTTTTTAAGTAATGTAAATGTCATAGAAAATGCATTTTAAATGCATTGGGATCTTCCCATTACATTTTAACGTGATAATTATTACGATAATACGAGACAAAACTATCACCCTATTTTGTGAAAAGATCGTGTTAAAACGTAATAATTTTCATAACCTGTACATTATAACGTGATAATTATTACATGAAAGGATCACATTAAAACTTGATAACGTTTATGCCCAGTCTGCATTAGAAGAGATAGAGTTGATTCCGTTTTTTCTTCTTGCTTTGAGACATTGGGGGCGACGTAGCTCAGGAGGTAAGACCGATTGTCTGGCAGTCGAAGGGTTGCCGGTTTAAACCCCACCCTCGGTGTGTCGAAGTGTCCTTGAGCAAGACACCCTAACTGCTCTGGTGAATGAGAGGCATCAATTGTAAAGCGCTTTGGATAAAAGCGCTATATAAATGCAGTCCATTTACCATTTACATTAAGAAATAATGTGGACTGAGAGTTCCAAGTGAAAATAGCTGTATGCTAGGCATGAATACTTGTGTAAATTACATTTTGACAGGGTATTTTCATGTAACAACATGATCATTTCATCTCATATTAATGTAATGACTATCACTTTATAAGGTAATCTTTTTTTATTTTTTGCTGTGGCAGCATCTGGTTTTGAGGTTTTAAAGTCCATAACTTTCTTTAAAATGCAGGTAATTTGCAGGTTGTGTTCACGTATACGGTGAGTATTTTAAAGGAAGGAAAACAGCTTTTCAATACTTTGTGATTCTGTCAAACCTGTCATATTATAATTGAATGCACTTTATTCAATGAAAAAAGATCATATAACAATGGGAAATAAAAAAATGAATTTACATTTAAAATACTCTAGAGAAGGAAAAAGGTACTGTTTTGAAAAATGGTGCTAGAGTGAATAACACTTTCCCTTAAAATGATTTGACTGAAAATTTAATGATTTCAGATTGTATCCAGGGGCCAGTGTGTCAGTTACTCAAATTATTCCTGGTCAGGGTCGCGTGAGGTGCTGGTACCTATGTCAGCATGCATTGAGCAGGAGACAGGAATACACCCTGGACAGTTCACCAGTCCATCGCAGGGCACACACACCATTCACTCACACACTCATACCTAGGGGCAATTAAGACTCTCCAATTAATCTAATATGCATGTCTTAACCCACCGGACTGTGAGGAAACCGAAGTAGCTGGAGGAAGCTCTGTTTTTTTAACGAATTGCCGTATAAGCTTCTATAAATTGTTCATGGGTATGGTCTGATATTGTCCTGCCTGTCAAAAAAATAAATAAAAATAAAATACTGTATAAATATTAGCAGATCTGGACTACTTGTCCTGGAACGTCCAGTGGGTTCTTTTTTGACCAGATCCACTCTTAATATTGATGAGTGTAAGACGTGCTTTTCCTGCATTACCCATGAGGGGACACTGCGCATCACAGACTCTAACAATGACCCACCGTGTGCTGACCTTTTACACTCACATTCTATACATGGAAAACCGCATGGTGCGAGAAGTACCACGCATGTCCTGCTGATTCAGAGCAGAGCCCAGCTGTGAACACAGAACACAAATTGGAGGTATGGCCGGGTGGTGAGATAAGGCCAAATCAAGTATGAACATCTCACAACCTCAAAGTATCTCTGCACTAATAGAGCCCATTGCATCCTCTATACATGTGTATAATGAGGCATCATCCTGTCCAAGAAATAATAGTTCATTGTATTATTACCGGTCATCGATTCCTTTCCAGACCGAACAATCCTCTCTCAAAAATAAGTGCCCCTGACCCGATTCTTTAGAGGTAATGAGTCTATGGCAGAAATTTAGGTCAAAGAATTAGCCTCCCGCCTCCTTTTAATCAAGCGCCAGATCTGCAGATAGGAGCGGCAGTGATGAGCAATTTCCTGGAGATTAATTATTTACTGCCCTGCTCTTCAGATGAACTCATCTCGCCTGCGCTGGAATCGGGGGGAAGATTGGGGATTTAAAAACAAAAAGTTACAGAATTAAAGACGGAATGCCTTGGACGGGTAACGCAGATTCCTCTCCTTTAATGAAAAGGCATGAGAAAAATCTGGAGGAGAGAAAAGCATAACTTTACCGGCCTGAATCTGCTCAATAAACACATCTGTGAAAATAAATGTTTGAACTTCCAATCAAAAGCATGGCCTAGGTAATATTTTGTATTTAGACAAAAATTACAAAATAAAAAAAAGCACACCTGTTGACAAACTCAGCTCAAACATCAGGAAAGAGGACAAGGCCATGCACCGAGCGAACAGCAATAGATTGGCCGGTAAGACAACAGGGCTGTCTTCCTCTACAATCCTGTAATGTAGGGTTGGGCTCCTGCCACTTATTTTATGATTTATGGCAGCCTCTCTTAAATTCTTCATGAATTATTTAAAAAATGACTCTGGTCTGCTCCGACATCTACATTAAGCTATGCAACTCTTACTGACTGCTTACATGTTGTCAGTGTGAGATTTGGCCGTGGTACAGCTTGTTCCTTGTGAACTGCCCAAGCTCTTGCATCTGATTCGGCCCTTGCACAGTGACACGTATTTATTGTGGACAGCACTATGGCATCTAATTAGTTGCTAGAAATCAATTAAAAGGAGGTTTTGCTGTTTGAAATAGTTTGTGTGTGTGTGTGTGTGTGGGTGTGTGTGTGTTTGTTTTGTTGCATTTACATGGTACAATACACAATTTACGATTTACGGAACGTCTCAAAATGCTTCACTATATTCATTTCATCTAATCTCTTTACCTGCATGGCATTTATTAATGTGTAAATGTACTCCACAGCTCCACAATACATAGAAAACAATATATGTAAAGCTATCAATGATTTAACTTCAGAGAAACTCAACCATGTACACAGTGTGTATCATCTTTCATACTGGTCATCAATTAAAATATTTTGTTTTATATAAAGCATTCTTTGTTACATTAAACCTGTTTTTTATTTACACTTTCAACAGTCTAAGTATTACCTGAAGGACTGTGTCAGTTTCTGTCTATTGGTTTGCAGATATTCTGTATCGATTGCTAAAATATATATTGAAAGACAGTGTTGGGTATACGCCTGTTTATAGGTGCATTACAGCCAGGTGTTTCCTGATGTTATCATTGATTTAAAAGCCCCTGTTGCAACCACAAATGAAACTTGTTTACCCTTTTAATGTACACTCACAATATACATATGGTGAGTGTCATACAAAACCCTGATGTTTTTTATGTTAAAAATTCTAATTCTATCAATAAATAAAAGGCAAACCCCATTCGTGTATAAACAAGGATGGTGTGGTCATAAATAAAAAAACAACAGAAACTGCCTTTTCTGATCCTGAGAATTGCATTTTTCACAGATTCAGGGATTCAATGCTAGACTGTGACTGCAATGTGCTTCGCTGACACATTTGAAAGGGTTGATGGAGGTCCAGGAGTCGGGTCTCACTGGGGATGCCCTCGCCCCTCGGGGACAGCCATCAGCTTCTTGCGGTGGCACACGACCGAGCGCTCCTGGGCATTGCACTCACAGCGGGACGGGCAGCCCGTGGGTGAGCCCGACAGCACCGTGCCCAGCATCAGTATCAGGATGGGCTGCCAGCAAGCCACCAGGTAGCTGTGCCCGCTAGCCTCCCCTGCCACCATCCTACCTGTTCCACAATTTGTTGATAAAACAAAAAAAAAAAAGTGAATGAGAGAGACTTCATGAACCGCAGAATTGTTGTCCTAATCAGTGCATTCAAGATAACTTGGCAGGGGTCCTTTAAAAAAATAAAATAAAATGGAAATGACACATTTCCTGTTGTACCTCTTCAGTGACACCTGGGGTGCATCCCAAAACTCAAATGTATCCTCCTTTCCTCCACTACTACCTCTCCTCCTCCATGCCCTGGAAACCAATCTTTGTGTCCTCTCTCCCTCCAGTGTCCCAAATATTAGAGGAGCCAAGCGAAGCGCACAGAACTGTATTGGCAAAGCGGCTTCAAACTAACCTCCTCCCCTCCTTTCCTCCACATACTTCTGGGTCGGAGACGAGCGGTAGTCGGGGAGTGGTGTTACGGAGGTGTGGAGTTATAAGCAATGGAACGCAACCCTGCACACACATACAGTGCCTGCCAGCTGAAAAGTATGCAGTGTACAGGCCACTCTGCACTACTGCAGCTAGTACTGATTGCAGGGAATTCATAGCATCTCATCGGGAAACCACAGACAGCTTGTGGGCAAGTCATGACAGGAGCTAATGATACAGAGGTAGTACAAAGGGCCCTTCGCGACTTAATCCCACACCTGCCCACAGCAAGATGATGCCAATTGTGTCCCACAAGTGCAGATGGCATAGCTGAAGGCTTGAACCCGTGTTGTCTTGACAGTAGAGGCTAGCTTACACTCATGGTGCTGTTTTTCTTTTTTTTTCTTTACAAAAGAGACCACTCAGAGTCCCGCTGACTGATTACAGATATGAGGGAGTGTGGCCAACTCAAAATGCAACCTCTGTCTGTCCTCAGCTGTTTGCAGCAGAGCTAAAAGGCATGGTACTAAGTTGCTTTCAGGAAGTTAATTTGTAAATTGTACCCAAAAGATTCGCGGTTGAGCTTTTAGGAGTTGATGTGGATCATTTAATTGCATCTGTTTCCCAGAAATGACAATGAACAGAGATTCAGCAGGGAAAGTAAGGAAGTGAGCTGATGTTATCACTAACAATTGCTAAATATATATATATTTTAATTTATCTGGAAAGACAAAGAAAGAGGGAAATTATCTGTAACCCATTGCCACAATCTATTGACAGAATACTTCACCCCAAAAAAATTCAATGCAATCCTAAAAGAAAACATTAAATTCATGACATCTGGTCCCCCTCTTTGTAATTCCTCAATACAATTCATAACCCATTCCATATTTTTGCCTTTACAATATAGTAACCATCAAACCAATACTAAAACAATGCCATGCAATTGTTTTCTTCGTCTTATTCATTCTGTTGTTCCTCATCCCCGTCTTAAGTGTTGTATTGTGTAGCTGTTTAATTAATTATTTACTAAATTTAAAAATAACTGTTTGGCCGATGTGTTAGAGCCTAGGGGCACTGAATAAACATAATCATGAATGTATGTACAATAAGTTAAGAACAAAGCAAAAGCTAAAAGCATCTAAATATCTCATTAAACCTGTAATTAATAGATATGGCTCTGTACTTTCCAAACGTGGTACAGAATTTGAATTTTTCCTACTTTCATCATTAGCCGAATGCTGTAATGAGTGGCATTTTAACAAAAAGAAGTATATCTAAGCAGGCTGCTAGAATATATTCAAAACCCTCTAGAGGCACCATTTTAATTTGGACATGAATCAGTACTGTCCTTGGTGCACTATGCATGGTGATACAGAGGCAATGAGAAGGGTAATGCGTCTGTAAAAGGTGGGGAATAATTTGACAGTCACCAAATTCAAAGAATCTTAACACTCAAGGTCTACAGGCCCTTTGTTGGGGTCCTGCGGGAACCAGCACTAACACCCCCCCCCCCCCACCCCCCCTCCAAGATTTCGTCTGTTATCTCTATCTACTGAAACATTCCCGGAGCCAGGCCCAACAGTACGCTCCAGTTGTGTATAGTACATGTTAAATTGATCTAGTTTTGGATGTTTGGCATTAAATATCATCTTAAATACAATATTTTAATTTTTTATTCATGCACATGTATTTTTTTATGTTTTTCTCTAGACAAAAGGTTTTTACAGGGGTGTTGATTCTATGAATTATATGTTTTGTAAATGTTACTGCAATTTTGATAAATATAAATTAATATAAAACTAATCAAGGAGTTATAATCCTGAATTTCTGAATTTTTGACTGCTGACGTTGTGCATTAGTTTTACTTATACTTATATTACTTACTTATATTATTTATACCTGCATTAAAGATATGTGTGAGTATACTGTATATATTGTAAAAATATACTGCCTTCCATAGAGTGCCCACCAATCCGTTTGGCACCCACCTGGGCGATGCAAAGTGGCTGTTTTTCATCATAAGGCTCACCACACATGACCTGAGATTGAGAGAGAAGGGCACAGTTAATCAGCCAGTCCAGGAGATGATTATATGGCTGGACTGAAGGAGTCAGATCTGGGACTTTGGCCAGGACATTGACAACCCCTCTACTCTGTGTGATAAGTGCTGAGGGATCTTTCATGTCCCCAGTGAGTCAGGACTTAAGTTTAATGGCCGCATTCAAATACTTTAAAACTGCATCCTTCCTTGTACTTTGTCTCATTGTGACTAACTGGCTGCCCTGACAGAGAATGTTTGGATTGTTTAATAAGTGAAAGGGAAGCGTGAGGCATACTTATTGGCATCCTTTGGCAAAGGACACAGTAATGCATCCTGTGCCGATGCCATTTAGGCCATAGACCACGACAAGTCTCAGCAATGTTCCACACCAAATAAAAATCATCCTATAGTCAAAGAGTGTTTCTGATTTCACTTCCCTTTCTTCCTGTTCCGCACTTCCTTCTGATCTGTACATAGGTAATTACGGAACTGGAGCAAGCCAAATAAACAGGGAACATTTTTACAGAATGTGAAAGCTGCCAATCCCTTGTTTGAAAAATGGCCTCTCCTCCGGCAAAGAGGTTCAAGTCACTTAACTATTGATTTTCATGTTTATTTTTTATCATTATCATCATTGTGGGTGGCACGGTGGTGCAGTGGGTAGCACTCTCACCTCGCAGCAAGAAGGTCCTGGGTTCGAGGTCCCTCCAGGTTCTCTGGTTTCCTCCCACAGTCCAGTGGGTTAAGACATACAGGTTAGGTTAATTGGAGAGTCTAAATTGCCCCTAGGTATGAGTGTGTGAGTGAATGGTGTATGTGCCCTGCAATGGATTGGCGACCTGTCCGTGGTGTATTCCTGCCTCTCGCCCAGTGCATGCGGGGATAGGCTCCAGCACCCCTCGCGACCCTGACCAGGTTAAGTGGGTATAGATAATAGATGGATGGATGGATTATCATCATTATTATTTCCCTACAGTATAGAAGTCATCCAAAGGTCTTTCACCCTATTGTGGCTTTAATCCTTAACTTCCTGCTTCTTCCATTGTTAATTACATAGGAATACTTGGAATGGTCCTTCAGTGAAGTGTTTCAAGGAACACTGTGTTTTTGGCTGAGCACCATTTCAGATGGCGTTTGAGTTGCCTCGGGACTTCAGGTTCATTAACGCTGGTGCCAGATCACAATAATCTGCCAGAAAGCCGTGTCTGAGGAAGGACGTGCATCACAGCCTGCTGTTTGCAAAGCTGCATCTGACTCTGTTCTCACCATCCCCAGGGATGGGAGAGAGGGAAGAAGGGGGAGAGAGAGACGTTCAGTGTCTCTCTCTGACAAATCCCAACATCTCCATTGAAGGAGGCCCACAGGACACGCAAATAAAATGCATATCTCTGTCTTTGAGTTTCTGCCTGGTTTGGCTGTGCTGGTCTGGTGAAGTCAGCCTGCCTTCGCTGCTTGGAACAACGCTGGGTTTAAATAACTGACAGTGCATGAGCCCTATATCAAGCAGGCTAAAAACAGACACCATAACAAAACTACTTAACAAATTCAAATACTTTTGAATGTGACATTTTGCATTTCCTCTTTGGTCAAGTGTCAATGGGCAAAATAATATGTATGGGCATTGTTTTTGCTGCACAGTTAAATATGCAGTGTCAAATCAACTTTTACAGAGTACATACTGTATGGTCTCTATTAGACTTATGTACTTAAGTACTCTTTTAGTACTCTTTTAACTCCAAATATTTTTCTGTGTTTGTATTTATAAAGGGGTTAGTGAAATGCAGAACATATTTAAAATAATGATCATTATAAAAAATTGTAGCATGGCCAGTGGTGCACAGCAACATGTTCAGTGTTAAATTAACTCGGAGGTAGTACATACGATCCCTACTGGACCATACAAATTCTCTTGGAGTTGAATTAACACTGGCCATTTTACAATGCAGCTGAAGACTGGCAAAGCTATTTACTGTGTACATGTTTTACATGCACCGTATTGAAATGCTGAAATGTTTTCTTTCAGCAGAAACAATATACAAAATCCCAACACTCAACTTCTACGCAAGCTCCTGTACTGTGCACAACAAGTTTCATTTAAAAAAATAACTGTTGTGTTAGTGCAGCATGTAACCAGCTCCCATTCAATTATTTCCTCAGTATTTCTAAGCAGTCTGCAGCTGTTGGCGGTTGCAAAAATGGTTTCATACCACAATGTGTCACGAGGCCCTACTTTCCACACACAGCCATTGCAAACAAGTCTGCAAACAGTGATTCTGGCCATTTTGATGCCAAACAAAAGTCAGCGTGAATAATGGTGGCAGCACCTGATATTGGCACCATTTTTTCCTATTACTGTTTTGTGGAATTTGGTCTTCCGGTGACCTGGATTTGTCTCTGTAATGTCAGCTGGTGGAGAGAGCACACGCACCTGGGTTGCATTAACTAATCAGCCCAGGTGCTTAAAGATGTGTTTCTCTCCACAGTTCAGGGTTGAGACCAGGAGCACACATCGAGAGAGTGAGTCTATTTTGAGAATTGGTTTGTGTTCCCAACAATACCTCAGATGCCACAGCCTAGAAACGGAGTTTGTGGCTATCAGAGTAAAATCTCTGATTTATCTCCTCCATTTCAGGGCTGGCATAGAGCTGTCACTCCCCTGGGGGGCAGGTGGCCTTCTCCCAGGGCAGGCCCGATCGTGTGCGCTCTGTGCAGCCTGGAGAATCTCTTTCCCAAAGACAGAACAGGATCTCCTTGGTGAAGAGGGCTGAGTATCTGAAGGCTCCACCATTTCAGGGATAAGCAATATTACAGAAAGTGGGGAGGATCACACCTACCCCCCCTCCTTATGAGACTGCCAGCTTCGGTTACATGTGCCAAAACAGTCAACAATCCTGAAAGGAAGGATTTGGAAAAGCGCAACTTTTAATTGCGGTTATAATCTCCATCGCATTCATACGTATGTTCCCCCATCTCTCATCATTGTGCCATCCTATCCCCCCCCCTCAGAATCGCATTCCTCCATGCACAAATTTAATTGAATTGCAGAGCTCATGCCATTGCAAATCTGAAAGCTGAAAGCTTCCTTGAATTAATTAATTTACTTTACTTGTTTTCCTTTGACATAATTGAATTCCATTTTTCGGAGCAATGCCCCTGATTCCTTTGTTTTGAGAAATGTGTTGTTTCTGGATTCATCTGAAACAGAAAGTGGCCCTATAATTAACTCTCACTCCATATGGGGAGTTATCTTTCACTGGAGAGGGAAAAGCAGACAAAATGGTGGCGGGTTTCTGCTGACACTTCGGTGAACTGGAGCATACAGACACCCTGTGTGTAAAGAAACCGTGGCCATGAAAACGATGCTGGGGACCTTGGTCGCTGTGTCATGAATCGAATACCGCGTTATCTGTGCTCAGCAAAGCAGGGGGAAAAAAACAGTTTCTGTTAGACATAAAGGAAAATCCCTCATGTCTAAGGATGGGATTCAATTAATAAATGTTGGGTGGGGGGGTTGGGGGGGTGTTTTTATCCAGGCATTTTAAAAATTGGCAATTATTCTACTGTCTCTGATGCAATTTGTTTAAAGGGAGAAATTGTGATAATACAGTAACGTGTTTAGATTTTCAGTCATTGCAATACATTCAGCTTGGGGGGGTGGGGGGTAGGGGGCTGGTTATATTGGGGTCATGTAATACTACTTTAATGGTGGCTACCAAAGTGTTACAATACAGGACAAGGGCATCCTGAAAGGGATTTGGGGCTGAAATATAGACATCCTGGCTAGTACAGGATTATTGCCAACGCTGCTCGGTAAATGTGTGGCTAATGCTAGAGGTTGTCTGCTGCACAGATGGTTCTGTTATCATGTCTTAAGTTTATTCTCTCCTGTATAATTATTTCCAAAGAGGTTCCAATTCAATCTACCTATGGGGTTCAAGGTTTAGGAGCACCTAGTAAAAACAAAAAAAAAAAAAATCAATGGCAAATTGAGCTTGGATTTGGGTTCCAGTGAAGAGGATTATTAAAGTATCACTCCAATTTATAACCTGCCAGCCAGTGGACACTTTTTTCAGGCTAGTTTCTAAAGCTGATTGGATTTTGGAAAACACAGCAGGTCAGGGCGTGATTAGTCATTAGCATGAGGCTTAGACTGTCTAAAAAATAGCTGCACTCAGATTAATCTTGGCTAACCCCAAAAACAATATGGCTGCTGACCTGTATATGTTTATGATGTAAAGCTATTGGCTTTCAGTGGCTGGATTGTTCTGGCATGCATTACAAATGGGTCTCCTCCACGCATGGCATCCACTCCTCAGACCAGCTTGAAATCAATTTCCTCACCCAGTCTTAATATTTTTTTACTTCATGTCCATTAAAGTTAATATTATTCTAGAGCCGTTTTGGAGATTTCCCCAGCGCTTCAATGAATGTCATAGCAACAACGTCAGCAAGACGCTTCTTATGCAAGCAAGCTGTTTTACTAGACAGTGCCACATACCTGGTTACGGTTTCCAGGGAAAGAGTAAGCTTGTATTGGATGGATTGCTGTGTCAGTCATTGTGCTGAGTAAGGTGTGTGTAAAGGTGCGCCCATTTGTGTTTGTAAGATAAATTTTTTTCTCCTTTCATAAATAGGGCACCAGGCAAGATTAAGTTAATACATTACAATTGCAGCACTGAGAAGTTTAACTAAGATACAGATAATAATTAGTTTTTCCCTCACATTTAGGTCAAGAAAAGAGAATGGAATATAATTTTCCAAAATAAGTACTTAATAAGTTGTACGCTGTAATTAAAGGCAGAGCCTTTGGGGCATGGTATTAAATGATGCCATTCATTTATTTTAGAGAAGAAACACTGTCAACTCACAATGTGCTAAATGAAGATAGAAATACTAATTACAGTCATTCATTTCAAAAGTGTGTGCCCATGACTGCCCATTTCAAATACATGCACAGCCATACAGCTCATATTTACTTCAAAAGTAGTATCATTCTAGAGATTCTTCGTATGTAAGCTTTATCAATATATCAGTGCCTTTATGTCAATCTCTGTTTGACATAACTGACTTTTCCAGAAGTGTTCCATGTACTAGAAAAAAAGAAAATAATTTGATGGCATATATTTTAGCTGGATTTGTAGTTCTACCATTGTAATGTCAAGGAGGGCTTTGGTGCAGGGGTTCCCAAGCCATTTCATCTGCCCACTTCAATAAAACGGTTCACTTTTGACACCTCAATCCAACACCCACTGCAGGGTGCAATACTGCCTTAGGCCTCCGGTCTCACACATCAGACACGGGGCTCCTGCAGGAAGGACCAATTTCTCACTCACTTCCCCTGCTTTCAAAATCTCACACAACACATTGGAAATGGCCATGCTTCTGAATTTTATATATTTTCAAATTAGGTAGCATTGTTATGTTCAGTAGGCCCAAGTATTCATATGTTACAATTTGTTGTGACCTCTAAACTGTATTTGGATTTTGGATCAATGCAAAATGTCTATTTAATAAACTAATATATGGAAACTGCCATCATGTATTTGATCTTTGTAAGACATTTTGTGAAATATTCATGTGATACTTATGATGATGTAGTGTACACTACATTCATTTTTGAACAATATTTTTTTAATCTCCCATGTCCTCTGTCAAGTATGGCACTCTGAGAAAAGCGAAAGACCCCCCTACCCAATGGGATGGCAGAGCTGACCAATTGCTTTTAAAGATGGATGCACGTCATATTCAGGCTGAGCCAATCAGCACTGAGCGATAAAATGAATATATGACCTCAGTAGAAAATCTGTGGTTGTAGTGTGCTATGATTGCTCCATCTCTTCTTCTGTTCTTGAGCAGAGCAGATGTTGCGAACCATTTAAAAAAAAAAAGCCCAGACTCGCCCTTGTGTTGAACCTCCCATCAGAGACATTGACCTGGATTCAATCAACACACATACTTAACTTTGTTTTTCACAGTTGAATACAAGGGTTGTTATTTTTATTTATTTTTTTATATACAGTTTGGTGAGTTCAGTACTCATCAAAATTAACTATCAAAATATATTTGTTAAGGAAAAAAAAGAGAATGCTTTCATTTATTTGTCAGACACGATTAAGGACTCATGTTGATTAAATCCACGCTATTGTTTACACCTTTGCAAACAGGTAAACTTTCTTCACTCCATTACTTACGATATAAGGTCTTGTGCAGGGACACACAATTATGGCCCTCAGGGCCAATAGTAATGCTGTTTTTTATTCTACCCCTCTAATCAGGGACTGATATAACCTGATGCACCAGGTGAGAAATCTCTGGCCAATCAGTGCCATTACTGGACTATGGACTATCAGGAAGAAGAGAAAACCAGCAGTACCACTGACCAGCAGTACCACCTCAAGGGTGAGATTTGAACATCTCTTGTCTTGAGTATGCCTGAAAGGAAGACATGTTTCTGTGAGAAAACCGAAGCAGCTGGCCACTGCTGGAGGAAGGCCCTGGGATAAGGACCAACCTGTGAGCCCCCTCAGCATCTGGGCATAGTCGCACAACATCACCCAACCACACAGCACAGCTGCTCTTGGACAGCTATCTCCAGCAGCTATCCAGCCGGACCACCACAACAATCTTCAGCAATAATATAGACTTACTGTAGCACTGCAGCCTGAAATCATTAAGGATTTTAGAAAATAGGATTTTGGCACAATGGAAATCTTGGCACAATGGAAATCTCTCACACTTTTTCTGATGATGTCGATTGTAACTTATTGTAAATAGATTGAGTTAGATAAAGCGGCATATTTAATAGCTATACCCCGGCAATGATAAATACATTCTTAAGAATACAAAATCCATATTCTAAAATGCATATGCACAAATATTGAAAAGAGAACTGATTTGTTGCATTTACCCCTTGTGATTCATTCCACGGAACCCAGGGGTCCCAGGATTCCACATGACATTTTTACTCTTTTCAATTATAACATTTGGTAATAGATACATGGTAATACACATACATTATTTTATATTGTAACATACTCTCACCCCATTTTAAGAAATGGATATGTAGTGCTGCTTTGTAGTTGTGACGTATTCCAACTTGATTCCTTTTCATTACCTTGGATTTGAACAGTTTTACACTTCTGTCATGCTCAGAAAAAGACGGTCTTCAAATATGGCAGTGTAATGCTGCTTCCATATTTTTTCCTCCAACGTCTCATAAATGCTGTTGACAAAGCATTTGCAATGAACTATGGGAGCTTGAGGCGAGGGGCCATGGAAACGGCTGTACACAATTTTATACAAGATTAAGTTTCAAAGGTAGGAACCTTATATTGACACTCGATTGCCAAGGACAAGTACCCACATATGCACATAGTATGATGGATTTTGAGGTTGCAAATATAATGACTCACCAAGAGCATGAATGTCAATGCACATATTATTCTAGTTTCCAGCTACCATATAAAGCAATTTATGACTTTTAGGACTGCTAGGTTATAAAATAGGGCATTACACATTCAATGTTTAGTGCATGTATTATCATCTGCAGATACTTTGCAAAAATTCCAAACTATTCAGTTATTGAAAATCTAAATGTTAGGGCCAGTTTGTGGGTTCTCTTGCATTAGTATTATTAGTAGCAGTGGTAGTAGAAGTAATAGTACAGTATTAGTAGTGTTAGTATTATTATTATAGACCCATATGATAAGACTAAAAGCTTAGGTTTAGACATTGGGAAAAATCTATAATTCTGCAAAAACATTTCTCAATTTCTCTCAGCCTGTTCCATTTTGGCCTGTCTGCTAGTAAGTCAATCCACAAGTCAAGGGTGTCTGAGAAAGAGAGAGAGAGAGAGAGAGAGAGAGAGACAGATAGACGGACAGAGAGAGAGAGAGAGAGAGAGAGCGCACTCCTGGGTTTTCCCCTGCTGCTGTCTCATTCGATTTCCAGCACATTGCCATACAGTGGACATCGCAGCCTCGGCATGTCAAACTTCACTTGGCGGTAATACCGGGTGACTATCATCTTCATTTTGCGCCGGGACCGGAGCAATTGACGGTGGTGCGCGTCTCCACTCTCTGCTTGATGAAATGTGACAATACCTTGGAAATACCGGAGCCATTGAGTGTTAGACACAGAGCTCTGCTCTCCACTGAGGTATTAGCAGACTCTAGGACCAATATGCACAGAAAACACTGTATAATAAAGAAATGTTTTTATACAAGCAGATAATAATAATAATAATAATAATCAAAAATGTACCATACTCAGTTTCTAGCAGCTGTCCGTCAGTGCAGCTTAAAAGAGCTGCTGTTGAGTGTGGTTTTGTCTGACCAGAGGAACAGGGTGAAGCGCCTCTGCATACATAGTGCATTAGAATAGCAAAGCTGTGCATGCATAGTGCACTGGAACCGTGGAACCTCCTATGCATAGTGTATTGGCATAGTGAAGCTCTGCATGCATGGCGTGTTGGAATAGTGAAGCTCTGCTTGCATAGTGTATTAAAATGGTGAAGCTTTTGCATGACAACAGTCATGTGTGAGAAAGGTGTGAATGTGTTATCAGAGAAACAATGTTAGAGAGCTTCACGACTACTCTGCCTCTCTCTGGGGCAATGAATCAGCGGTCATCTTCAATCCCGCCACCCCCCTGCACCTCAGCACCACCACCCTGCCAGATGGACTGCTGAAAGAAGCCTGCATGCTAATGTGTGCAGTTTGTTATGTTAGCAAAGGCTCCATAGTTACTGCAATAAACGCTCATATGACATAGTGACAGTCTGTTGTATGGATGATGAGGGATACGATGGATATGATCCCGAGGCACACACACACACACACACACACACATATACATATATGTATATATATACACACAGCCACTTAACGTGCACATATTCACACATAGCACACAAAAAATGTTCATCTAAATACAAAAATATATATCTAAATTCTAAATTCCACACAGGTGAGAAAATGCTGTCACAGTACTATTTCTGGGTTGCAAACGCGTGGGAACATGGATGTACTGTATAGTAATTAACCAATTCAGTAAAATACAATTAAAATGATGCGCTTGTAAAAATTATCATGTAACCTACATGTTCGTGTAATCACTGAAAAAGGTTCAATAACTATGAGCCTAATGAAATTTATTGAAGCATTTAGTAATCTCTCACCCCGTTCAAATATTGGACACAAAATAAATCATAAAACACCCTGGGTGGTTTTACTGATTACAGTTTGGACTTTAGATTAAGAAATAAAAAGGAAGATATACATTTCAAAAGCAGGAAATTATTTTGTCTTTATCTGGGCTTGTATCCACTTTTTTTCAAGACACTGATTTCAATTTTGAATACTGTTCTGTTGTGTGTGTGTGTGTGTGTGTTAGCAGTTGTGTGATTTATAAATAAATAAATCACACAAAATCCAACATGACAGTGAATTTTAATTAATTATCAAGGCCACATTTCCCTTGTTAGGAGGTGCATAATGGCAGTCAAAAATCCCGCAAGACTTCACAGGTTCTCATCAAGCTGTGAGGGGATTGAAGGCACTTTTGATGAGCTCCACAAAAGAACAAAACAACAGGGTGCCACTTTATCATAATCACCCCTCGTCAACTTCATCCAGGCCAAAGTACATTGACAACAGAAAATATAAAAGAAATGCCACATCTATTTGAGGGCAATCCTAATCAAAGTGGCCGGCTCTTTTTATTTTGTCAAGACATATAGGGAGGAATTTAACCTGAGCTCTTAAACTAAAGGCTGCAAGTTCAAACCCCCTGGAAGGGCACAGCTGTAGCACCCATGAGCAAGCCGAACTGAACTGACCTGTTTCAGTAAAATACCCGTCTGTACAATTGGGCTCTAATACACAAATTCCTGGAAAGTATCTCCTACTGTTTCTTTGCACTGTTTTGCAACTTTGCAGAAAGTATGCAATGAATAAAGAAACAATCTAGCAACTTTTTAAATAACTGCAACTTTTTAAATATCAGCTTATTTCCACACAGCGCTGCAGCTGCTCTGTGTATATGTGTGTGTGTGTGTGTGTGTGTGTTCTACAGGAAAAGGTTTTCAGAATATCCTTACAACGAGAGAATCTCACAAGAACACTGTGCTTCCCTGATGTTCCAAAAAAAAAAAAAAAAAAAGGTTATATAATGTTATATGTGAATGCACTTTTGTATTTCGCTTTGGATAGAAGCGTCTGCCAAATAAATGTAATGTAATGAACTGGAGGGTGCTCAATGTTGCAACAGAAAAATATTATTTTTGATAATATAAAGGATTATAATAAATATGTGAAAAAGAATAGTGTACAGTATGTTTGGGGGTCGGCCCCTTAAGTGCAGGTTAGGTGTTAGGTATGGAGGGGCTCGTCTCAGGTTAATTCAGGAGCCTGTTTGCGCTCTGCCAGTGGGACAGTGAATCAGAGAGGGAACAGATTGTGAGCTGACATTTCTGTGGAGTCATCACTTCCGGGAAAGGCGGGAAATTTGGCCGATCGGGGTGCGATTCCCAGCCCGAGCAGCCTGCTGCTTTTTCTCAGGCATGTTTTTCATGTCAGGAAAGAATGATAAATGGGATGCGGTCTGTACGGAAGAGTCAGTGATGCTCAGAGCACAGCGTGCTGCAGATAGTATATCGCTGAAGTGCTCACTTAGCAAGCTTCCTCTTGTGCTTAAGAGAGACAGCTGCAAGTTTGCACAATCCAGCTCCTGCAGAAGGGGGCCATCTATAAAGATGAAAGCAATCAAACGTATGTCTCCTGGACAGTATAAGGGTACTTTTGTGCATGTGTGTGTGTGTGTGTGTGTGTGTGTGTGTGTGTGTCCATGCACGTGTCTGTTTTAGTGCACGTGTGTGCAAGTATGTATTTGTGTTCCTACATTTGTACACGTGTGTATTTTTCATGTGTGCATGCGTACCCATATGAAAAAATTGTATGCTGAAGTATACCTGAAGTATACTATTTTATACTTCAGAATAGTTGAAGTATAATTAAAGTTATAAAGTATGCTTAGTCTACTATTTTTTCACATGGGTGTGTATTTGTTTTGCTAGGTGTGTACATGTACATTGAGGCATTTCTACCTTTGTGTGTGTGTGTGTATTTGTGTATGTTTGTGTGCATGCATGTGTGTGTGGGTGTATAGGTTCTGGTGTGTATGTCATTATTCTGTATGTGCTTGTGTGTCTAACATGGGGGGCATGGCTACATGTATTTGCGTGGTTTATAGGGATTATAGCCTAATGGATGAAGAGGCAAGAGATAGAAATGAAAAAATGGGCAGACTTTTCATTTGGGCACTTACTATATCCAAGCACAGGGAAGTATCCAATCAAGTGCTTAACAGTTTGTGTGTGTGTGTGTGTGTGTGTGTGTGCGTGCGTGCGTGCTTGTATGCATGCATGCACATGCTTCTAGCAGCAAGACAGGATATTGATTTCATTTTCTTTTTTTTAATAACACAAGTTGAACAGCATGGCCTGGAGCCTGTAGAGTGGAGGCCATTTGGGGGCTATAAGGTAGAAGATACAAGTTAACTCATCTGGGCATTTGTTCATCACAGACAATAAACTCCCCCTGGTGGTTGTTTATGTAAAAACAATTCCCAAGGTTGTCTTATTTTCAGTTTTTTATGTACTGGGAAATTTCTTGCAGGACCTATTTATGAAACTCTATTTTTGTTGCTACATGTGTCTCTACAGAACATGCAGGCCAGGGATGGTTGTGGCACTAAACAACTGCATAGAGTGTTCATGTCAGCATCTTGCTCTGATAATAATAATAATAATAATAATAATAATAATAATAATAATTATTATTATTATTATTATTATTATTATTATTATTATTATTATTATCATCATCATCATTTTGTATTGAACAGATAAATACATTAAATAAATAAACAAATTAAGCACAATATTTTTTGGCTAATTTTAAATATTCAATTGGCCAGGTGTTGCTGGAATGTATAACTGGTCGGAAGGTTTTCTGAATAATAATCCAGCATCCCCGTGGGAATGTATCCCAGAATCCATATCTTAACCCAGCTGTAGACCATATGTCCATTTGCTGTTCATTGTCAAGGAAAAGGAGTCAGATGCCAGGTTTTGGGGCAGGATTATGCTGTATTATTCCATACACTGTCCTTCATCACTAAAACATTTTCTTGTGATTATAATTATCATGGAAAAAATTAATCTGCTCTGAGCTTAGAAAGGACAGTGTGATAAGGCACTTTCTATTACATGCATCATGGAGAGAATTCACAATACATCAGTATGGTGGTTTCTCTGAAACAAAGAAGTAAGCTCTATATACTCCATTTTAGTCAAAACTATATTCTTATCACATTCTACATTTGTCCAGCCATATTCATATCCTTCTAGGTCCCGTTGAATCAGCTCTTAAGCAAACCATCTTTATCTTATGCCTGGGCAAAACAACTTTATCTAACTGATGATGAACAAACACACACACGTGATTACTTATTACCTCTGATGCATACACAGACTGTAAGCTCTACAGTGACTATACAGAAGAAGCATTCCCTCTGACTTCATTTGGCCACATCATCATCATCTAAGTCACTGCTAAAGGTCACTAACATTTCAGATCTTGTTCAAAATGTTTTACATCATGAGGACATTATTTTTCCGTTTCTCACTAATCTGGAGTCGGCAGCATGCCTCTGGCGTTGCAGTGGTGCCTTGTACACCCACCCACTCATGAATGACGGCAGTGGAAAAGCCCACACTCCTCTGATGCACTCCTCTGTAAAGCAGGGGTTATTCTACATCCTGCCGGTTGCACAGCCCTACAGGAGAGCTAGCGCTGATCTGCAGAGAGTCTCATCTCACCAGGGAACCCTGTTTTACTTATGACTTATGGCCAAATGCCACTGGTGAATTTGGGGCTTTGGATTCCATGTGTCAATTTTTAGATATTCTAATATTTTGCCTTATACTATCCTAGTATCATACAAGTATAATAATAAATAATAATCAGAAAGTTTTTAGATGATTATCTATGACCTTCCCCATTTCCAGAAAACACTAAATTAGTTTGACTGTTATCTCAGCTGTGGCTCTATTCTGCAGCTATTGGCTCTTAAAAATTTTCCATAATGAGCACCTGTATGAACTACCTATATGAGCTGAACAGCACGGAAGCCCAAGGATAACTGTTAGAACCCCAGTTCCAGTGTTTCACTGGATTTCCCCAAGTCACACCTGGTGAGACAAATGTGTTTTGGAGATGTATTAAGTTTTATCTTTTCTTTTTTTTCTTCAATTAAATGTATGGATACTGGGTTCAGTCATAGCCACTGAATACAGTGACAGGTGCTGTTGTGTGCGGTCCATATCTGTTTAAAGAGCAGGCTTTTTGGAATGTTTTTTCAAAATTCTTTTTTCTAGAACTCCATTTATTTAAATTACTAGTAGAGATTGTTACATCAGTATTATAATGTTCAGTTAAGAACACTTTAATGGCATATTTCTGGTCTTACATCTTAAAGGGCCTAAATAGGTGTGGTAGTCACTGTGTTTCTGTCCTTGCTCAAACAGGGCAAGGGTTCCTAGAAGTGAATTACTGGTATTGAAAACATAGGTATAAGTTCCATAAATTTGTGCTGAAATATATTTTAACACAATTCCAGTTTGGCTTTAGACCAAAATCTTCATTTTCCACAAACAATTCAGCTTCAGTGACCAGGTGTCCACACTTTCAGTATTTAGGAGATAATTAATTTCGGCTCTAAGTCCATAAATTAAGCAATCAAAAAAAAAAAAACATCTTTTTATGGCAAATGGTTCTTTTTGAAAAAAATTTAAATAAAAGATTAGTTGCCTGAGAACTGATAAGTTGATATGGAATATTCATTCTATATCTGTTTCGGACATAGTGACATCCTTTGTATTCCAGGAATTTCAATTAAGATTGTGAAGAATAATGAAATTAAGATTCTCCAGGACCAGAGTTGGGAAACCCCATCATACAGTTTGAATATTTTAATATTTGAGTCATAAAGAAGAGAAAAGTAATATTAAAATAATAATGGTCATCATACATTTTTACATATGTGAGGGAGGGGAAGTGTGAAGACCAGACGCGACCAAACAGGGGATCTATAAGTTACCAAAGGGGCACTCCAGTAACCACTGAGTCTCGTGAGAGACGAAATGAGAAGGGGGTGCTATACTCCTAAGGGACGTATCCCAAAAAATGAATAAACCCCTAAACGGGTAACTGAGGAAGAAGGAGTATATAAAGAAAATAAAGGAACAGGGAAAAGAAAAGAAGAAAAAACGACTTTGACCCGAAGCAGAGAAAAAGAAAATGTCTTTTCAAAAACAAACAAAAGACGTTCTGAGGCCAACTAAAACCAGGGGGGAAACTAGTTAGTAAGGGGCAGAAAGGTTTGTGCCCCAACGGTGACACAATAACCCCTTAAAACCGCCAGCCTCAGAATCTGGACATATACCGTCCTAATACCTTTTTCTCAAAAGAAAAAACAAACAAACTGAAGTCAGAATTCTTTTTAAATTTCTTTGTTCTTAAATTCCTTACACCTTGCTCAGAAATACGACAGGGAACTGGCTAGAGCAAAACACGTTACACTCAAGCACCGTTCCACTGCCTACTGACGCTTTAAATACCCAGCCACAGGTGTGGCTGGTAATCAGCAGAAGATGTGAGCAACCCCCAGGTGAAACAGATCAGAGGTAACCCTGCAGGAATGCACGGAATGTTCAAGCAGGAACAATCCTCCCACAGGAACCAAAAATAACGATTAGCCGAGTGGCTAATCTGCAAGCTCGAACTAATCGTCCCCACACACCAAAATAACGATTAGCCGAGTGGCTAATCGGAATGCTAACCACTGAGCCGGTGCAGGCACAGAAAAATGATCTACCCTGCACAGAAACCGTGACAACATATAAAGCAATTTCCATACATGGTGCTCCCAAGGAGCAAGAGAAAAATGGAAGAAGGCAGTTTACTCAAAAAAGACAACAATGGAGCATAGAGAAAAGCAATGATGTCACAAATCAAAGGTCAAAGAGAGGATTCAAAGATTAAATAAAAGCATTTCACATATATGAGCAGATCAAGCAGTATTCATATTTTTTTTTTAAACACACTGCAGCACATATAAATTTACTGTTAAAATGCAGGTCAGTTTTGATTGTGTGCATAAATTCTTAATTGCCAGCAAATTGATTTGCCCCAGCACATTTTATGTTCACCATAATATGATAATGCATAAACAAATTAAAAACAATAATGACATTTTTTTTTAAATTAATTTACAACGTTTTGGACTCGGACAGGAAAACTGACATGTGACAAGCAGAGGTGTCAGAAGTTCTTTTTGTGCGTGTGGGCTAGAAGAGCTTGAAATGAGCAGAGTAAGAACACTGGCTTCTTTGCTTCCCACCACAGCTGTCAGGTGATCTTACTGCGGCCCTCGTTAGGGCTGCACGTGTCACACGTTCCCCTCCTCTGCCGCAGGATGTGCAGCCAGCCTCAGTGGAGGAAGCGCCTGTCTCAAAGCTGAGCTGCTCGCCGATCCTACACGCGCAACCCGAGCGCAACAGGCACAAGTTCCTAATGAGGAACCAAAAAACGTGGCGGGCGGAGGGGGGGAAGCTGCCATGAATAAAAAAATACTCGAAAACAGAACAAACAAGGGGCTGCCTCCTTCATTTTGCATGTTTGTTTAGCTAAAAATGGTAACAACTTTGTTCACATTACCAGTAAATGTTCCGTCAAAACATTTCTGTCTACTACAGTGCATAATGTCTATCTATCTATCTATCATCCATCCATCCACCCATCCATCTATCTGTCTATCTATACATTATTATTATTATTATTATTATTATTATTACTATTATTATTATGCAGTGCTAATTCAGCACTAATAATACTATATGACTCCATACAAGGGAAATTAAATAAGTACTCTACAAGTGCCTTCTCTCAGTTTAATACTCATCATTTCTCTGTGTGTGCTTGATGGCAATGGCACAGCAGCATACTATATGTATATTCCATGGTTTTCTTCTAATTGTATGTGCTTTATCCAGTCAAGATTTATTGGAGATGTGTTTAATCATAGGATATGAATCCGTAAAATTATTCACAACGCCAACAGCAAATGAAAATAAGAGGCCAACCATTCGACTCAACACTTAATGTGATATTGTGAACACATTGATTATGTTTACCCCAAATTCCTGAGCAAGGATATACATAAGAAAACTTGCAAAATGACAGAAATGTCATTTTCAGTGTAACTGATTGAGCAAGACGTCTTCAATGTTCCAATGTACCAGCAAACTGAGGCTCTGTGTGGAGAAATAGTCTCTGTCCATTATTCCAATATAGAAGTTCCCTCATTTTACTTTCATAAATCAGCAGGTCTGCCTCAAAACCTCTCATTTGATTTGCCATTAGATGGTAATTTCCTGTTTCAGTGTACTTTACAAACCTAATTTCAATCCTGTTCTTTGCCAGTAGATGCATTTTAAAGGCTGTAGCTCTATTTTCCTTAATCCTTCCTGAAAGCAACCGTGATATCATACGTGAAAATTGAATATAAAACAGGTATCCAGTTATGAAAGGAAATATAAAAATGGACATAGTTAATACTACAAGTCTCTTTGCCCTAGTGCACACTGACCTGACTATGACAAACCCATAAGGGTACAATGTAGACACACGAATGGCCTGGTTCATAAGAAATTGGAAATTGCTTTTATAACAGGCTGATTTACATAAATACTGTATTGTAATATTAAAGAACAAAAGAATTAACAAAATAATTAAAGAAAGATATTAAACAAATATCTACAGATCAAAGGCCCTTTCAAATCTAAACATTTTCCTCACTGCTTTCCTCACCAAATTCAATGTGTGTTATGGTTTTGAGATTAGTGCTTTGACCCTCAAATTATTGAGCAATCTCAAATCCACTCATTATGTGAGTATGCACTCATAAAAAAGTAACAAGGTTTATAATTCATGTGGTTGTCATCTCAAAAAATAGCATATAGCTGCATGCTCACAGGAATCATGCTACCTTTTAGCCCCTTCCTATTTGATGGCTACAGCTGAAGCAAAGTGGTGCTGCTCCTTGAAGGAATACTGGGCTGCTTCTAGAAGTGAAGTGGGTAGGTCTGCCAGCAGAGACTGGTCTTCAGTCTAGACCAGGGCTGTCCAGTCTTATCCAAACTGGGCCAAACTGGGTACAGGTTTGCGTTTTAGCCCAGCACTAAGACTCCTTGATTGTACTTGTCAAGGTCTCATTGAAGACTATGATTATTTAATTAGTTATATCAGCTATCATAGCACTGGGCTAAAACAAAAATATGCACCGACTTTGGCACCTTTTTTAGATACAATTTGAAAGCCCTGGTCTAGACCAAGCAGAAAACCAATGCTTTAGTGAGGGGACACCGTCCTATAGGATATTCTCACTGGTTTGAATGGTCCCATTATACTTATTTAAAAAGTACGCATACTAGCTTGGATATTATGGCCAAATTCATTGGCTCTCTCAATAGCTTGGTTATATTTCATTTCACCCCATTTCAAAAGCCCTTGTAGTCCTTGCCTATTACGAAAAGGATGATAAAGAGCATAATTAGCACTAACAGCAACCAAAGCATGTCAACGAATGTACGGTGAGAAACACGGGCATTCATTAACGTCTAGACGCCTGCTTAGTGTGTGAGAAACTGACTTTCGAATGTCAGGGGAAGGTGTTGTAAATGAGGATGAGAAAGCCTTGCTCTATACGTTCTGTCCATACGGCGCGGAGCTGTTCTGACAGCCGAGCGCACGTCCCAGCGCACTCATTCATTTTAGCGCACGGCGTCAGGCTTCTGCTCTGTCTCCCAGGTAGGACGCCTGCTTTTCCTCCTCCACATCAGCAGCACACCTGTCTCATCCAGCATCTGTATCTATGGGTTGCCCATATTGGAAGAGATGTCCTGTCTCTTCTTGCTTGTTGTGTACTTTGCCTTTGTGGAGAAAGTCACAGTAGTTTAACTTCACTCTGCACATTCAATGCTAATTAAAATCCTGCAGATCTAAATCCAACAGGGACACAGATTATAGTTTACATAATACTGGCAATTTTACTGTCTACTGCCAAATCAGAAAACCATTTACATTTCCTCCATATATCATCCAAAATGCAAATACATACAATAAGATTTCTCCTTTTTCCATTTCAAAAATATGGATGGATTATAAAATTAAAATGATTAAAAACAAATTAACATAATAGTTATGAAACTGGGCTTGCAACTCTGAGGCTGAAGTTCTGATTTGTAGGTGTGGGGTTGCCACTGTACTCTTGAGCACGGTACTCAACCTGAACCCTTAACTTGAATTGATTCAGTAAATATCCAGCTCCATAAATGGATTGCATAAGGTAAGCGGTGTAAGTCGCACTGGATAAAACTGTCTACTAAACGCCTAAAAAATAGTTCCTCTTCGGCTGAAGTAATGACAGAAATGAAACCTCACTTCTACATGCAAAGCCGAAGGATCCATGTCCTACAAAAAATTTATCTTGTGCATTTTTCAAATGTCATTGTTTAGCTATAACCTTAAATTTATACTAAACCTAATGGCTTTGATATATGACCCTGACTGTGAACAAAGGGGGTATCAACTGGAGAATTGTTCAGAAGTTGTTCTCAGCTCATCATGTTATTTATTTAGACCATTTTTAAAAGCAAACATTGTAAATGTAATATATAGACACTGGTTTTATCATTGCGACAGGCCATTTGAAACTGTTCCCCATTAGAAACAGCACCACTTCTTATGCCTTTTTTCAGAGATTATGTTGTCAGCCGAAATTGCAGAAAAACCATGTTTCATCGATTTAAGTTGACACATAAATGCCCGCTAGAAGGTTAGATCCTTCCCCAGGTTTGTTTGAATGTAGACATTTAAACTGTAATGTCTGTGTGTCTGTGTGTGTGACAGAAGCTGGTTGCCATGGAAGCAGGGACTGCCATCAGGGGTGGATTTGACTAGATCTATTGAGGCCCAGTACTGATCTGAGGTCAACACTATGGTTAACCTTGCTGTGTGTGGTGCTGTTGCCCTTTTCACTACAGCCTTGCAGGCTGAAGCCTTGCTGCTAGATTAAGCCATTTCTCTTTGCTTTGTTTTGCTTTCTCCTCATAGAAGTTATATAATTTGTTAGCTGTCCATAATAGATTTATGGGTGTTATATAGGTAGACATAGTGGATTCCATGTGTGTAAAGCTATATGTGGGAAAGGTAGTGTCACAAACTAATGTGACACCCCTGGGAGGGAGATGCGGCAGTGCTGGGGAACACCGTTGTCTGTCACATGGAGAGAGAGAGCGCACCCACACAAACATGAAATAAAATAAACGACCCTCTTCACCTTTCCCCATCACGTGTTCTGGGCGAAAACAATAAACTAAAACAACAAGCTAAAATAACAAAGACAAAAGAAAGTAAAACGGCGCAACCACTTTCCCGTGCGCCGCCCGTAGCTGACCCGCCTTCCCGGCCAGGTCCAGCTCCTCCAGCATCCCAGCTGAGGATTCCTTTCTTTTTCTTTTGTGCTGTAACAAATCTCCAAAAACAAAACAAAACGAAAAATCATAACTGCGTTCTCGGTGTGAGCTTCCGGTCTGTGGAGAGCAGCACACCTTTAAGCTGATTAGCTAACGCAGCCCAGGTGTGTGTGCTCTCTCCAGTCGGTGCAACCGAGACCAATCACTCTCTCCGTTGGACCGAATGCTACAGGTAGGCCTAAATATTCACAGTGTACTTTGTAACATTTTTTATGCAGTAAAATGTCCAGTGTTAATTCAATTCTGACAAAGAGTCCAAAAGGGAACATATGAACTCTGTACAGTAAGAGTTAATTTAACACTGAAAATGTCACTCATAGCAATCTCAGGAAATGCACATTTTCTCAGCTGGAACTTCTTTGTGACAAAACATGCAGACACTCTGTATACTGGATTTCTTTTTCCAAACTGCTCTATTAGAAGGTATTCATTGATTTTGATCATTTGGCTTTCATTGACAAAAAAGATTTTGAAGAATGCTAATGGATTCATAAATAGCATTTGCGCCTGAACCTTCTGTGTTTTAGTCAAATAACATCACGACTTGTCAGATTTTAAAATAACATTTTCACTAGAATAGATGACATCTTTTAGTTATAAAGTTTTATTAAGATATCCTGCTGTGTCATTGAAGACACTACACGTATAGTAGAACCTCAGAAATACAAACCATTTGGAAATGGGTGTTGTTCAAAACTCTTAAAGTGAATACACCAATTAATTTTTTAATCATTTACTAGAATAGCTACCTTCATTACTCCAGACTGTTTCATTTCTTAAACAGGCTCTCACATAAATTTTATAAATGAATACCAATAATCAAATGAGGTACAAACTGATAAAAAGCTACCCATTTTCCATTCTTAAAAATGAAAACATTGGATTACAAATTTTAAGTTGTATTAACGACATATCTCATACAAAGTGTAGCCTATGTGTTGACTAGAAAAAAATAAAGCTATTAATCAAGAAAAGTAGCGCTCACTTTTTTGCATCTGTGATGACAATAAAGAAAAGCTGTGTATTCTCTAATAAGGAGCATGGGAAAGATGAATTGCGTTTGCTATTTCAGGGTAAATATGCTGTTTGGTTGACTGGTTAGTCTAACTCTAAGTTTCACACTACTGAGGTTCTTATGAGCTTCAAACAATGCTGAGGAATGCATGCAACTTTGTTCTGCATAAAAAAGTTATGTGGAGATGAAAGGTGGGCAACTCCCAATTATAATATGATGGACAGAATACCCTATACTCAACAGTAATATGTACTTTTGAAGTAAAAACATTTTGAGCCTCCATTAAATTTTACTGGTCACTTTCCCTAACAAATCTGCTGAACATCAGCTTCCTGTCTGTTTTCTGAAACTGAAATAATGTGTGGGGCTTCCATCCGCGCACACACTCTTGGCATCACGATGCTGAACACCTCCATTCTCTGTATTGATTTCCCTGGATTTCACTAAATAAAGGCTTGAACCTTGATACATTTACTTTAACAATGGTGTACAGTGTGCTTATAATAAATACATAAATAAATAAAAAAATTAATCTGTGACATTGCTATCACTTGTACATTCAAAAAGTCATTTTGCGGAAATTGTTTTTTGATCAGTTGCTGCATTTGGTAACTTTTGTATGCATGAGCGTGTGTGTGTGTGTTTACCAATTTTATATTTCTGAACAGTTTGCACATTTTAACACAGCAGAATACATTCCTATGTGACAATCAAGAGACCCAAAGAGGACAAAATATATAGATATGAAAAAAAAATACTTATAATGTTAAAGCTTTTGATTTGTATAAGATCCAGAGATCCTCCCCCAAGGACTCTCAGTCTCCCAGCACAGTCTTGTATGTAGGTCAGCTAAATGGGCCTTGCCTTCTGAGTGAATTAGACATACACCTCAAATGCAATATGCCTATCACTGAGTAATGCACTTCCCTCTGCTCCACTGCCAGACAGTGACTAATGCCAAGTATGTCCAATCACATGCTTTCCAAAGTGACAGGAACCACTCCCCCACAGGATCACATCTCTGTATCACAGCACGCTGGACCATCCACCAGATGCAATGGTAGGGTGTGGCGTTTCTCAACATTATTTTTATCGCAGTTATGATTCATTAATCAGATACATCAAAATAAAAAAAGTGATCTTTGCAGCATTTCCATTGTATCCAATTAGCATTTGTCCTTAACATTAAATTACAATTCAATACAAGCATTATAGTTTTTCCTCAGAAATTCAGTTTGGCAAGTTTTAGTGATTGCTCAACTCACAAAACTGTGTTCTTCTTAATGTTATTTTGTTACGTGTTAATTACACATCACTGGACACATCTGACATATCACATATTTCACATATTTGCACAGCACTTCTATATGCAATTATAAACATGTGACATCGCATTTATGACATCACAATGTTATAGGAGTTGGTAGGAGTAGGAGTGGGTAACTTTATGACATCCTGGAGTTCCGGAGGTAGTACTGGCACGTGTGTCATCAGAAAGCTTAATCACTTAATTGTATTGTAATGTATTTAGCTAAATGACTGCATATGACCAGGTGTACTGAGCAATTTACTATTAAGGAAGACAGGATCATGACACCAGACTATAACTTACAAAATTATGTGATTAGAGTCACTGATAACATAACATGTCATGACATGACATAATGACAAGAACAGGCCATTCAGTCCAGCAATGTTTGCCACTTTCTTACCTCTAGAGGATACCTAATGCTCACAGTTTACCTATAAACCAGATAGTATCTGGCACTATATCAAGCCTGGTCTTGAAAACCCCCAGAGTTTCTGCCTCTACTACATGATCTGGCAAGCTATTCCACACAGTGACTACTCTCTCTACCTCCTAAATTCTTCCTAATACTTCCTAATGTTTAATATCCAAGAAACCTCTGCAGACCTTCTGGACTAACTGGTGTAAATAATTATGATCTTGCTTGCAGAAACCTTTCATTCTGTTGTTTAATTTTCAAAAAAGAAAGAAAGAAAATGAAATGTCAAACCCCTTGCAGTGATCTTTTCATAATTGAATGCCAGGATGCATCCCAGTGGAGGTCTTACAGAAAGCACTGTAGAATGTCACCCCAGCATTTAAAGGCATGTATTCTTTAAGACAAGGCTAAGACTAGTTCTCCTGAGATGCGAATCGCTATGCCTACACCCCCCCCCCCACACCCCACCCCTTTTACACTATCCCCCAATCTGTTGCTCAACATTACCAATGGGACCGCTCTCTGGTGGGTTGATTGACAGGGGCAGTCAGGGGTCAGGCAGTGAAGGCAGAGGTGTGCTCAGTTGTCACACGGTAACGGCACTCTGGAATAACGGCCCGTCTTTGTGACGATGCTCGCCGCTTGCTCTCCGTCTGTCGCGGGTAGCGGTCGAGGCATGGTGACCTTCGGTCCGTGCTGCCAGCGCAGGGGGTGAGGGACCACGGCGTGTCGTCATGGTGGAAGGTCATTCCAGCGGCTCTTGTTGTCCGCTCCCTAACCTCAGATTTGGCTCCCGTCCACCGTGCGGACTCAGACCACGGGGGCTGCCACCGCAGAAAAACCTGGGCATGAGAGGACAGAAGTGGGAGTCTGGACCGAAGATCAGTCACACACACCAGACACGCAGAGCTGGATTTCAGAGGCCATTTGGTCATCTTTGGCATCGATGCTCTGCTCACGTGCAGCCTGACCCCTGACAGATTCCATTTGCTATTCACCTTTGACCCCATGATGTCAAAGGTCTGCATCCTGACCCAAACCTGACAGGATCTGAAGGTATGCTGTGATTTGGCCAGGAATCAGTCCTATTTTAGCTCTGTGAAATTGGGTCAGATTGTACGGAAGATGAATAGGCCCAGAACACAGTATTTTTTTCTGCCAATATCAGAGATTTTAAACTAGAAAATACAAGTTGTTAAAGTCTTATTTGCAAGATTAATCTCATATTTTCGAGATATAAAAGTCATATTTCCGAGATTTAAAATTTGTAGCGCTCCGGGTGGAAGCTTAGTCGGGGTACTATCGTATAAGTACGTGATTGGTCCTAATGAAAGATACACTTCATGATAACTTGGTTGTTATTTTAGTTTTTCGTTCTATATACAAAAACAAAAAAATTGAATAAAAAAGTTTTTTTCGTGTCATTTATAGAGCTTGACAGGCCGGTACAGGTTGGGCTTAGGCAGTGTCAGGCCTCATTTTTAACCCAATTCAGACCTCTGTACAGCTGTACAGATTTTACTGTTCACTTCCATTTTGTGCACACAATCCTCAATGCACATCAGCACATCGGCTTTTCTGGGGGGGATGGTGGCCAGAACTGAGAGAGCTAGAGAACCTCTTACTTTTCGAGATAAGCACCATGGAGCCTTGAACCACTGCACCACTCCCCCACAACTCTAAATGCTTCCACTGTACCTTTCTGAGTAATGCTCATGGCACCTCTGCACGGCAAACGGTTGAGAGAATGCTCAGCATCACGACCCAATGACCTGCTGAGAGCTGAACACATTTCCCCTCGAATGGAGTCACGTACAGTGCAAACCTGTTCAGATTAGGGTAAGCGTGTCAAGCTGCAATTACTTGTATTATCCTGCTTTGACGACTCTTACAGCCATTGAAAACATTGTTTATTTCAATGCGTGGACTAGCAGCTGGTAATGAAAGCTGTTTTAAAGCACTCTGACAACGTCTCTTGTAATTTACCTCGACACATGATTTGATTTGAACGAGTGTTATGGGTCTTGCTCCTGAAAGGCATTGCCTACCTGCAATTTTCAGTGGCACACGCACAAAAGCAAACTCCACATTTATCTGCATGAGATAACGTGGCTCTCGGGGTTCATAGCAGCGAATCTACCTAACAGCCCTTTAACCTTCACTTTGTGCCACAGTTTATAAATAGTGGCCTACAACTGTTTTTATAGCTTTAAAAACGAGCCTCTATTTGTTTTATTTACTGCCAAACTCGAACACTCATGTTATAGCATGAACAATGAGAGGCATCCAATTGAAGATGCTGGCTATTCATGCATTTAGGCTAAAAGATTTCAGCAATAATCCTAATTATTTTTCCTATTATTTTTGAAACATATTTCTTTCCATAGCATAATATTTATCTGTTCTGCTATCTGAAAAGGCCAGGTATAATTGTCTGTCTCTTGCTTCATTGCTAGTCTTTTCACTCCACAGCTACCCAGCTGTGTAGCACAGTCATTGTGCTGAAGGACTGTGACTTGCACGCAGCTGACACAGGCAAACTGAAACCTCCTTCTCTTGGTGATGCAGCTTGTTTTATGGATTTTGGATTATTTACTTATAGATTACTGATTTTGTGGCAAACTCAAGCTTCTCAAAACTGGTCGTAGGGTGCGTTGGTTTTCACTGTTACTCAGCACTTAATTTCTCAATTAAAGCAGTGTACAGCACAGTTAAGTTAACTTACCTCACCTGGTGTTCGGGCCTGAATTAGCTGCTAATTTACAGGTAAAAACAAAAATGGGATTAGGATCAGCCTTGAGAATCCTTACTTTAGCTGGACATGCCACCCAAGGGTGCTTCCAGGAACTTCTTTAAAAAATAATAACAGTCAATTACAGCCAGTGACACGTGTCATAACAATGTCATAATGAATGCAGGTATGATTTTGTCACATTTATTTTGAAATCTGTTTCGTAAAATTTGTTGCAGACATTATAGCAGCCTTACAACATTTTTACGAGCTGTAATGTGCTGTTTGGACTGCTTTTGACAGGTGTTCTGTCATGCTTATGGCAGAGTTATATCGACTTTATGGAACATGGTAAAGTATAACTGCAGTAGTATTGACACTCTCACTTTCCATCAAATACACGTAATCTGAACACACTGAGGCTGATCCACGAAAGGATTGTGATTTTGTACCCATTAAAACATTACAGGTACCAGAATTTATTTTATTTTTGATTCACAAAGCACCCCCAGTGGGTGGACAGCATACACAACTGCACTGCCATGACTAGTGTGCCATCTGGGTCATGCATATTTAAACTGTAATATCAGCTTAAATTACAGTGGCAATTTTTTTATTTTTTATGCAAATTTGTCTCAATATATAGTATAGTAGCATGATGAAAGATGATCACAAAAAGTTACTTTTTTTAAAGACAATCTGAAAACTGGCAGTAAGGCATCTCAGTGTATTTAAAAGCCATGCGATGTGTTATCTTTTCAATGACTGCAAAACCTACAGTATGGATGTAATGTGTGATTGTGTTCCAAAAGAGACCATTCCATAGTGGTTAAATTTAGCTAAATTCCTCTAATTTTTATTGGCAAGTTGGCCTACATTGGCAAGATCTCCAGCTCTTGCTCAAAACAATTTGTGAGCAAGTGTGGATTTCCCCGGGGTTTGGGTGACATCGATTGCACATGTGCAGTTGCACTTTCCTTCTACCCAACTACTCACCAATGTGAATCGAAAGCGGGTCCACTCCATAAGCATCCAGGCAATCTGTGATAAAAATGACCTGGTGACACAAGAGGGATGTATCAAGATAATTGGATCCTGTCCCTGTTTACCTGCAGCATTAACTATGTACAAAATGCACAAGGTAGGCATACACTTGGCACTTACATTCGCTCTCACATATACCAAGCTAGTTATATATAACTAGTCATATAGCAGCTGGAACACACCCACTGATAATATATTCAGCTGAATCAAGCCCATTTTCCACCTGTGCAGCGTGCTTCAAACTATGCGCTCTTCGCCTCCACTCTCGAAAATATCAACATTCAGTAGCCGCGGCCAGTGTGTCCATGCACTGCGCCATTGACTGTGCCCATGCTCAGGTTGACAGTGATTCCAGAAAATATAGCCCTCAGTAGTACACAGTCGTATTTTCCCGCTCTGTGAAAGTGTATGCAGAACTTTGACATCTTTGGAAAAAAGTGCTGCACAAAAAAGGAGAGTGATTTTACTGCCGTATAAATCACACAAAAATGGGTAATTTATTATAAATGAGAAAATGAATACTGTGTCAGGTAAGCTGTCTACTTCAGGTTTATGTACCTGGGTTTCCAATGATTTATCGCAAATAGTCTGAAATGGATGTAAAATTTAAGGAATTGTTGTCAACTAGATTTTTGTGGAGAAAATTTTTTTTATAAGCAAACTTCACATAGCACATCAACCCTCAAAATTACTGAGCAAATGCTTTAAGATTATACATCAAAAGATGTGTTGTGGTACTTAAGGTATTACACATGCTAAATAAATGCTTAACTCTTTGAAGAGTATGTTTAAAAAAAATTAAATGTCAATGATCCATTGCATTCAATTACCAGTAGTGATTGTAACATCAGCATTAGAATGTTCGGTTAAAAACAAATAAGACATAATACAGTGGTTGCCAACCCTGTTCCTGGAAATATCTTCTCTAGGTTTTCACTACAACCTTAACAAAGCACACCTGATTTAACAGTTAGACATCACCTAATGAGTAGAATAATGTCTTCCAAATTAAGGCTGAAATGAAAACCTACAGGACAGTAGATCTCCAGGAACAGGAGTCAGAACCACTGACTTTACAGGACAAGTAAAGCTCATAGCTTGTGGTTTACACTGATATGTAGTGAGGCCTAGGGCCTTTGGTTACATTTAGTTGGTGCCTGTACAAGGGCACAGAGGAGAGCTCATGGTTCCTTCAATAATGGCAAGTCGTCCAGCTCCTAAGGCAGCAAAGCATCCCCGCACCATCACACTACCCCCACCATGTTTGCTGTTGGAATGATGTTCTTACTGTGAAATGCTGCAATTTGCTTTATGCCAGATATAATGGAACTCATGTCATCCATAAAACATTTTTCCCAAAAGGCTTGGGGATCATCCAGATGCTTTTTTGCAAATGTGAGATGATTGATGTTTCTCTTGGTTAGCACTGGTTTCCGCCTTCCTACTCTCCCATGAATCCCATTTTTGCCCAGTACCTTTCTTATTGTGGAGTCATGAACACTGACCTTATAGCTGAGGCTTAGAGAGGCCCGTAGCTCTGACTGTTCATCTGAGATCTTTTTTGACTTCCTGGATGAGTTGTGACTGTCTCCTTGGAGAAATTTTGGTAGGCTAACCACTGTACCAAGTGTTCTACATTTGGAGATCCTGTCTCTCACTGTAGTTTGGTAGAGCCTCAGAGCCTTAGAAATGGCCTTGTAACCCTTTCTAGACTAATGTTATATAATATTTCAAAAACTCTCATCTCTTCTGGAATTCCCTTTGATTGTGGCATAGTGTGCTAGTAGAAACATTTGTGGTGACTACTTCAGATGGTACGGTTCAGTATTAGTGAGGTTTAGATTCAATGGGTCTTGCTGCAATCAAGCCTGGCTTCAATCAGCTGAATCTAATTATACATTAATTTAGGTTAATTGGTTGAAGAATAACTGATGGGGCAGTTACGTTTTCACATGGGTGATATTGGTGTTTGATAACTTTTTTCATTAAATAAATGAAAATAATTTTTAAAATGCATTTTGCTTTTACTTGTTTCCCTTTGTCTAATATTACATTTTGTCTAGAGATCTGAAACCAATCAGTGTGACAAATATGCAATAACAGAGGAAATCAGGAATGGGGGGGCAAATACTTTGTCATGGTATTGTATATGTTTGAACGTGCCAATTACATGTCCTCTCTGAGGATTAATAATGTAGTTTATATTCCGCCCACAATGTTATTTTTTTTTGTGGTGGAGACAAGTGACTGTTTGTGTTTCTGACATATATACGCCCACATCAGTGTGGCAGTTTCAGAAACAAAGAAAAAAACCTGCGTGAAGTGGAGAAAAGTGGCAAAATTGTTTGATCTGAATATTGCTCACAGTGAAGGGCAAAGAGCATTTGCAGTTTGACAGAATGTAACAAAGAAACAGACCAAATCATCAAAACTACTGTGGAATTGGTGCCGACAACCCTGAAATCCAATGGTAGATCTTCAACTGAAATCGGAAAAACAATGGAAACTTGTTGCGGTTGAAATCACAGTTGTGGAGGATATAGACAAATAACTCCACTCCCCCTCCTTCTTGTTTCCTGTAATTGGCTTTTAACTGTGTGTGCAGGAGAGGTCAGTGGGTCTCATAGTCTCAATTCTTGCAGTTATATCATTTATGCTTCCAAATTGATAGCGCTGGACTTGTGTAATGTGTAAATAATGGTGAAATTGCTGGCTGTACAAATTACAGCCAGTCCTGTCTGCACGTAATGAGTAGTTTACTCCAAATATATAAAATGTAAATGGCTTTAGAAACAATAGGAATAAATCTTCATTTTCCAAAAACAAGGGTATGTAAGTGATTTATATAAAGAATGTTTCGAATCACCATCTCATGCCTAATCTCAAATTGTCTTTGCTGCTATTTAAGTACAAACCCCATGATTATGCATATCAGGTGAAAACAGTTGAAAACATGCACTAAAGCTGAAATTATATATTTTGGTAACTTTCCCATTGCCTAGCTCTGTCTGGAGTGCAGAAGTAACATGAGACTGTTGTCAAGGTGACAAAAACAAGGTTTTCTGGCAGGGTGCTAATCATTAAATCGACGCAAAAAAAAAAAATCTTTAAAGACGAAAAAGAGAGGGGTGGAAAAGATGGGAATGGATCAATCCAGGCCCCCAAACGGAAGTCTCTTTATGGGTCTGTGTCTTTTTTTTTTTTTTCTTGTGAATGGTCCAGTGCATGCATGTGTTCGCATGGGGCGCCCTTTCTCTTTCTCTTTTTTTCTTACCTGCACAAATAATTTTTAGATGCTTCCATGGCTCAGTGTAACAAAAGGCAGACGTTTCGTGTAACCACACCAACACGACTGTGTGACAGTGTTTTGTACATCGCAGCACGAAAGAAGTACAATCTGTCATATTAAGAGGACTTGCCTAATATGTATCTGGTGGTTGTGATTATACTGCACTGAGACAGTAAGGGTTTCTCCTGCTGGGGATGAAGGGATCAGAATTTCTTTCCCTTTCACCCCCCCCCCCCCCCCCCCCCCCCCCCCCCCCCCCTTTAGCAGCTGAAATGAAGGGCAGTGCCCATGCAGACTTGCTCTCAGCTGTCTTAGTTCCACCTCTAATTGGTTTTCTCTGTCCTTTGGTGCTTGTTTGGGTCCTGGAGTCACCATGGAGATTTCCCAGCCCCGCATTAGGTATTAGCCGTTTCCAGCGTGTGAGCACAGAGATGGTCCCCCCACTGCATCATTAGAGCCATGGGACGTGGACACACTGTCACCGAAAGCTCCTTTCCTTAAGTGTCTTCTGCACAGCAAGTGGCAAAAGGGCCATATTCCATTTTTCCTTGTAAAAATAATCTTGATTGCAGAAAAAAAAAAAAAAAACATCAAAGGCAGGGAATTATAATAGCTGGAGGTATGATCAGACTTCACAAGAAAGATACTCTCAGTAGAAGATCAGTAGATATTTTGTCACTATGTCTGAAGCCCGTTGCCTCTTTGCAGGGTGTGATTAACACAGCAGGTTGGCATAGTTACTTCATTACTGGTAGATTTAATTAATAAACCAATTAGGGTTTCATTTATTTATTATTTCAGTCCTTCATTGATTTTGGAGGTGGGGGCAACCCTAATCTAATGTGATGTTTTGTGCATCAGTAGTTATAAGCATAACATTACATGGTATATGACAATTTTTATTAAGTTTTTTTATTATTTTATTATGCTATTTATTAATTTAGCAAATACACTTATCCAGAGTGACTCCAAAGGGGCAAGACACATTAAATGTACATAACAGGAGAGACAAGAGCATAGGTGTCCACAGCCAGCAGTAATGATAGTAAATTAAGCTAATAAACAAACAAAAGTGCCTGTTTTACAGCCATCCTTATGAACAACATGCATACCTAATGGCCAGAAAGTGCATATTTAACATGTACAATATCGAATAGCTTTGCTTTATTCCAAAAATTCTCTAGCTTGTATGGTGCTCATACTAAATCCACAATGATAGATAGTGCCATCACTTTATTCTGTAAGTTTAAATCTCTTCTGATTGCCAAAAGATTTGGCCTATGTGAAAAACCGAAATGTACATAGATGCTCACAGGCATGACAAAACACAATTGGCAGCATATTACAGTTCATGACCAATGTCATCACATTGTTGTAATGTATGTTGTGAATGTAACAGAACACATTCAAATTGAATCCAAACCAATGTAACATACATAATATCTTTGGATTTTAGCCATAAGCTGTAACCCACTGTCATGACTAATTATGACAGGTGTCATGGCATACTTATAACACTGTTATTCAGGCTTTACAGAATGTAATTTAAGTAACCCCTCTGAATCTTCTTCACTGAAAAATAACAATTTGTAGCTTTTGGGAATGGTAAATCTAAGAAATGCCAGGCAAAATTTGGAGAATTTCAGCAAGGGCATTGAAATCCAATGTACTGCACACAAATAAAGATGTGAAGTGCATGAACATGTTCCTAAACACACCTTCCATCATTTTAACATTAGCAGTGTGAAGAGGGTCATTAAAGCAGATTTAAGAGCATTGTGAACAGCAATTGTTAGGCAGCTTCTCTGTCGAATAAAATTTCATTGTACTCGAGTGATTTCAGGAGGGGCATCAGAACTGGTAATCGTAAAAGAAAACATGAATTATGAATGTCATATAATATTTTAGGATACCACCGATTGTAAATATGAACTCGCTGCAGTCCTTGTCTCCCATAAGAGCCAGAAAGGGGCCTGAACCTGATTCTTGGCAGGGTGCTGTACTGATGACAGCAAGCGGTTTGGCAAAGGCAGTGTATCGTGTGTCCTTTGTGTTTTGCTCTGAAACCCTACGCAGTTTAATCATTTTATTCTTTCTACAACCACTTTGCACCAGTTTCCACCAGACACAGCCTCGTTCCACTCTTTCGTCTCTTGCTCCCCCCCTGGGCTTCAGCCAACATCGACAGCATCATTCTGAGTTGGGTGTGTTGTTGGCAAGGGCCCATTCTACAGTAATTAATCCATTTTGCACCCAAATCCACACCAGTTAAAGGGGATTTCCTTAGCAATTGCTTTTGCTGTATTATTATTATTATTTTCCAAGTAGTGCTGAATTGGCAAATACATATGAGGTCTAAGGTCAGGAGAAAAGACCACCAGCCTCCTGAGTACACAAAGTTAGGTCTAGAAATATGGCTAGAAAATCTTACTCTCAGGTTTTCCGAGAGCATAAATGTCCTGACACTGTGCAGTAACATGGAGCAGCGGAGGCTAATGCTAATAATGCACACTAATAATGAACTGACGATTTTCCGACAGTATGTCCTTTTTTTGATGCGGTCAGACATTCTGTACTGTAATTCCTTAATCTTGCCTCAAAACTCAAAAGGAAAGATGGTATCAATTCGGATGTAAGGCTCTACTTTCTAGCCGGGGATGGCATGTTGCGAGCAAAGTAGTATTTTCATCATGGATTTTGACGTGAAAAAGAGAACCAAATTTTCAGTTGTCCTTCCTGGGTAAAGGTTAAATAAATGTTTAAAAACACTTATATGAATTATAATTTACTTGCAGACTGTGGTCGGTAGCACAGACATAGGCTTAGACTTCCTTCCAATCTAACCACAGTGTGCTATAGAGTCATATCCAAAGTCAATACCCTATTTGGAGACGCAGAGATAACGCATTGTATTGTGTTTTTCATCCCAAATCTAAGCAATAATACATTGAAAGGTCAGATCACAGGAGAAAGTGAGCAGAAATTGAAACGATAGTAATTTGTAATGCTCAATAAAACACACATTTTAATGTACCCCCCTCACACCCTATCCCCCTTTCAAATACAGAGAGAGATAATCTTGTTGGTAGCTCAGATTCAGATATAGATAGTGTTTTCTGCATACCCCAGTGTACACTGTATGCAGTACAGACAGGGAAATACCCAGCCTGTATGGCGTGTAACAGGCGTGTGCTGTAAACACGCATGCCGACCGCTCTCTGCCTGCCGGGCATGACTGCCTCTGTCAGGCTATTGCTGTTCTTTATGAAAAATTAATTATTGTTATGATACAATCAAAACTGTTTTAACCTAATGAGGCTATGGCTTAATATGGGGAAGGCGTGACAGGTATGCTGCAGGCCACAGCAGTGACGTGTTCACCACTGACACACCCTAACTGCTTTTCTTCAAAACAGGAAGTGATGCGGCTTGCAGGCGATAATTAAAACAATTACTAAAACGACAGCAAAAGATTGCTTTAACAACCACTTTAATGAGTAAAAAAATATATAGATAAAAAGTACAAATGCAAAATGACATTTCAGCATATTTTAACCATCTAATAGTACATATTACCATACTGTATCTCCCTACCAAGAACATGGGTTCTTTTATTACATTTTCTCATGTGAATGTAGCACTTCTGGGAGCTGTCTAAAACAATCAACAGTTGTTCACTATAGACCAATGATTGAACAAATACAGCAAATGGGATTTTGATTGTGTTAGTTTCCTGGGGAAAATGGTCAGTAACTTTTTGGGCAAGAACCCCACAGATGGTGTTTAAACATGTGCCAAAACATGCAGTCTGTACTGTGCATCCACATAAAAGGCATCTTACCTGACACTTACTCTTTGTATGAAATGCTCACAGTCCCTACAGAAACCTTTTTGAGGGGACATAAATGAGTACATTTATAATACTCTCAATTTTCTATGCCATGTTTTGTTTTCGCGACAGGGAAAATGCAGAACACCACAGCTAAGCAGCTCCGGGTTTTCAAAGTATGTTCCACTGCAGGCCAAATTAGTTTTCACCATTGCCTGATGGTGCGATCTGTAATCGTTTGTTTCAGACACATCTGTGCTTGCGGGGGCATGAAAAAACAAAACAAAACAATACAAAAAAAAAAACAAAACAAAAAACCCATTAGGAAGTTTTCAGCCGTTGCTCTGACAGAACACTCGCAGCACCGGCCACTTGATGGATGCTATCCCAGAATCCTTGGAGAGGAGGGAGCTGTACTGGAAAAATCACAAACGTTGCCCTTGGTGACAGCCAGCAGAATGGCCTATGACCATGTGGTACGCAGCCATTCAACACAGCTGTAGCCAGAGCATGCAACAGATTTGTGGTTTACTTTCACAAGCCAGAAATTTTATAAACACTTATTTGATAAACATGATTATTATTGTTGTTGTTTTTGTTAGTAGTAGTAGTACAGGGCTTGCATTGGCATAAAAATCAAGTTGCACTTTGTTAGTAACAGCCAAACAGTAAAAAATAATAATAATAATAATAAAATTATATATATATATATATATAGTATTATGACAGTGTCTGTGCATAGATTGCATCAGTCCTTAAACATTACTGTATGTGTGTTGCACCATATCTAGATGGTGTCAATACAATCTTGGTACTGTAGCACTACTGAAATGTGATTTTCTTCTTGCCAGAGCCCTGTTCCATCCCTGCCAGCAACAGTGATTTGACGAAGCTCTCCAATTGGCTGATCGGTGCCAAGTCTCTAATCTAGCCGGAACCAGGATGCAGTTGCGTTCCAGATCTGAAGCCATGGAGGAAGATGTATATTCCACTGCCGGCAGTCGAGCCTGCTCCACATACACTCAAACTTAAAGGCTGACATCCCTTAATCAGAGGGAGAAAAAAAGATAAATCATTGTCATCAAAATGTGATTATCGGCCATTACACATTTTCTGTGAAGGCACTGTTTATCACGTGTGCTATTGGGCACCTGGGAGTAAGGAAAGCAAATGTTATGCATTCAATTATCCCTCTCTCTCTCTCTCTCTCTTGTTCTCTCTTTCTCTCTCTCCCTCTCTCTCTGGCCCCTGTGTAATTTTAGAAAGACACAGACTTTGATTTCATGACCCCCCATTGGACTGAAGCTGTTTTCTCGCTGAATCAATCTTGAGCCATTGGCAGTAAGCTTTGTGCTGAGATTGTGCTACATGGCTAAAAATCTAAAATGCAGATGTGCTGCTGACGATTGTTTAGAAGGTGGGAGAAAACAAGTGAGTTTTTCTCACTTGTTCATGGAACATTATTCATTCTCTGGGTAGTGTCCACTACATAGATTCAGATGACGGTTACTTTAACTTAATTAAACTAACACTGCTAAACTGAAGCAGGTAATTTTACTAATATAACCAGTGTGAAAGATAACATCAGAAACACACAATTGAGCAGTTATTTAACACCGAAGTTGTAAACTTTAACAAAATGGCACTAGGCATTATGGGTAGTCATATACTGCAACTGAAATGGTAGGTCTCAGATTGCCACAGTACATTCTTCTTCATAAGCAGTATATATTATTCATATGCACAACATAAACATCAAGAATTACTTATGTCAATAAGCATGAATGGATGTCTACATAGTACTTAAGAAGGTACTATGTAGTGCTTATGAAATAATTATGTAGCTCTAAGGAAGGATAATTCATAGAAAGTGTTAATGTGCGTTATTTCAACGTACAGGACTGAGTCTATTCACATCCATGCTACACTGTGGTAGTGTGCTTGCTGCTCTAACAGTTTCCATTTGTTCTTTCTTGTTGAACTTCTGACACTCAAATGTATGCCAATTTTCACATTAGTATTGATGAGTATCTCACTTGATGTGTCATACGTTCTGCATCAAGCCAAGGCCCCTAGCAGTGAAAGTGAAACAATATCTTCCAATCAGGGAAGAGAAGCACCTTCACAACAATTTATCATAATTTTACAGTTCTGTTCCCAGGGGATGTCATCCAAGCGATTGCTAAAAGCTGAAAGGAAATTAATCATTACCATGTACCAGGTGCATTGTGGGCCATTACTCAGCATACTTACATCACTGGGGATGAGGAGGGTGTTTGTAAGAGATGTTCAGGTTTATTAACAGGATATCTTTGGTTTTTGGGGGCATCAATTATCAATGAACTGTGCTGTTAATAAAACTATACATTTTATCATTAGTGACTTTTCCTAAATATATGACTTAAAAAATCTGCCATTGTTAAAAATTTGGTTAAATAAAAGGAAGATTACATAAAATTGGAAAGGTAAACCTGACCCTGTGTTCTGTAATCTCTCCTAATCATATGAGTGAGACAGTGCCTGGTGGTGTTGAATTGCTATGATTTGGGGGGCATAAGGTCCATAAAAAAAGACTTTTTTGATAACAATGTGTGATGACTCCAAGAAAACCTATTAGACAAAGTCCTTTTGTATAAAATTAATTTTGCTGAGATTCAGATTAATTTAGCTGAGTAAATTGCTTCCTGCTCTGTAGACTTTACGACTATGCACATTTTACCATGCCATGAAGTTGAATGGATGTGTAAGAAGCAGTGCTTAAACATTCCAAATGGAGTCATATATCTGTACTTATTTGCACCTATAAAATGCCATTGTTCATATCATGCTTTGTGCTTTTATTATGCTGTCTGGTCTCAGCATAAATGAACTTTTTTCTTATTTGTTATAAATTGAACCATTGCATACATATAAACATACTGGAATTTCATTAAAAAATACATTTTCGTTGGTGGTTTTTGTCTTCTAGTGTATCGTATAATACACCTAAACATAACAAATGCATTATTTTGGAGAGGATGCGACAGAGGTATTATGTTGAGGTTTACAAGGAGGGGGAGAAGAGGAGGTGGGTATTGTTCTGTTTAACTAGGTATTGAAGAGAGAAGGAAATCTAGGTGTAGTGTTCAGGGCTATCAGGATGAGATGGAGGTGTTGTGTTTAGGTTTGTTTGGAGGTGGAGAAGAGGAGCGGAGATATCCAGGCTATGGAGGGTTACTGGACGCGGTCCAGGTGCAGTGCATCCAGGAGCTGTTATTTAACAAGCCTGACAGGACACAGGCTTTGCTCTGCATGGCTGCCACACAGCCCTAATGACTTGACATCCAGTTCACTACCAAACATATATAATCACTGCAGTACAGTGGCCCTGAGGCCCAGATAAGAATGCATAATACAAAAGGAAAAGTCCAAAACCTGGAAAAATAATGAAAAATGAAACCACTTCAGATTACATTCATTCAGTCTGTTTGCGGGATCTGAACCACTCAAATTCTTCACTTTCTGTGAAGAATCTGGCAGACATTCTTATCAAGTGAAAACCCACAAAAAGCCAATATTCCACAGTGCATGGTCTATATGCACACCACTGGACGTTCTTCACATTTCCTGAAGTATTTCAGGGCAGTACGTAGCTCAATGGTACAATGGCAGAGCCCTGCCAAAGAAACAGACCACTATCCAATGGTAATGTAACCTCTAGTGCTGACACACTGGCTGGGAGGTAGAATTCGGAGTGGTCAAACAAGTGTCAAACAAATGCACTGGACTGGGGGGGGGGGGGGGGGGGGGGGGCGTGAGATTGGGGGGCTGGCAATGGCCTGTGAACTTGTGGTAAATACAGTACTACTGTCCCAGGCCTGGAAATAATATAACAATATGATTTTGTCCCAGACCCAGGAATTTCACCCGGCAGCGTTGAGTGTCAGAATTAAAATTTGTTTTCTCTGTTGTTTTTATCACCGTTGGCAGTTCTATTGTGAAAAGATGGCAAGGTGTTATTCTGAGCCATTGTATGTTGCCATGCTCTTTTAATTTCAAAGCTGATAGGTCTTCCCTGGAGGAATACAAATACTGAGGAAACTTCCTTCTCTTCTACAATATAATCTCCAAACTTCATGTTTGTAATGGCAGCAACAAAAATTCCAATTGTGTTGATACAATAATCATAAAAAAAACATGGCTCTTCTGATGATTTCCATCAAGGTAAGAAAAACAAAAAATAAGAGCACACGATAAAACTAAAATGAAACAATAAAATGTGACTGTGCTGATAAATTAAAAAAAATTGTCAAAACAATAAAAAGGTCATGCCTCATGAAATCCCACTTTCAAGAAACTAAACTTTTCCCCAAAAAAAATTACCAATTAAACCTAATGAGCAACTATTTAGACTTATTCATATGAGATGATTTAATAACATGATACTAATTATATATTTATCAAGTTAAAATAAATGCTAAATCAATGCACAAATTCGGCATTTCAGGAACTCTGAACTTTGACTACAGCTTTATTATTTAATTAAAAAAAGATTCATACCCTTAGTTAATATGAATGAAATGAAGGTTATATGAAATAAACAATACAAGTAATGAGCCATGTTGTATACTGATTAATATATTATCTTAATACAATTGTTCAGAGAAAAGACTTAATTTAGTGATTTAATCTTGTTCAAAAAAGATGCCCCTAATTACTATTAGAAATAAAGAATTTCAGAATTGGGGATTCAAAGTGCTGCCCCAACTTGAACCCAATCAAAAATGTATGTTTTTGAACCAAAGAGGGCAATCTAAAAGCAGAGACAGAAGGATCTTGAAAGATTATTTCAAGATCCCCCAATGGTTACCAATCTCATAAAACATTGTAGGATATGACTCATGAGTCATGTGAGTCATTCTTGCAAATGGAGGGTATACACAAAGTACTAAAAGCAGGTGTATGAAAATGTGGCATCTCAGCCACTATTTTTTTGGAAGAAAAAACAACATACATTTTTGAGGAGAAGCGGTGCAGTTTCAGATTTTATTTATTTATTTATCTATTTGATTTCACACAGCAGCTCAAATACGCACATGAAAATACAGTGCAACACACCACTCATTTTTCCGAAGTGGGCCACAAATGGACTGACTCTGTAAAAGCTGAACTCTGCACACTGACCCCAGTGTCACACCAGCAATAGAAGCCCGAAGTGTGTGTGACAGGGACCAATGACGTGTAGACAGGAAGTAGATGCCGCCTGCTGATACACAACATTCCATTTCCAGAATGCGGGATGAGCACACAGACTGCTTTGACAGGCTCTTAGGGGAAGTGGAACCTATATTTAGATGTAGCTGCATATTCACAAGGTTTATTCATGAGCCAAACTCCTCTAGTGAATGTGACACCCTAAACTTCTATTTCCTCTCCAGTGTGTTGCCGGAAAGCAATTCTGTTATAATATTATGGTGTGAAGCTGTGCTGTTTGCCAAACTAGTGGAGCATAACAACACGCTGCACACAATAACACAAGCACTTTCACACTAAAACAAGAATACACACTAGGGATGGTGCAGAATGCAAATGCCATATTCGGTAAGACTTGAATAATGCATTCTCTTCAAGTGTTATAGCTTCCCGGATTTGGCCATATTATTCAGATTTGGATCTTTTCTTCTCTTCCTCTTTGACGCGATTCGCACAGGAGACAGTACCAAATTTCCCAATAAGACACACACACACACACACACCTGCAGAAAGACAGCGAGTGAGAGCAGTGGCGTCGCTAGGGGTGGGCTTCCGTGGCTGAAGCCCCAGATGTTTATCATCCAGCCCTGGACCTTTTGACAAAAAAAAAAACAAAAAAACATTTTTTTCTTTGACACCCGAAAAAAAAGAGATACAGCACCAAATATCATTCCATTTAATGGAGCCCTAAGGTAAACAAATCACCCCCTTCAAATCGAGCAGTAAGTAACCTAGCCGGCTAGTAGGCGCAGTAGGTCACAATCAGACGATTCGATGGCTAGCACTGGTACAATAAATTTCAGTCACAGAGTTCTGAGTGACAGACTGACAGTTCCGCTTGTCTGACAAAGTGACTACGCAGACTACGCACTATGCAAAGTTCTGTAGACGAGTCTGAATATTTCTCGTTCAGTAACGTTAGTGTCAGTGAACTGTCTGAAATTATGGATATCTGCGGATTTTTAAAGCAAATATTGAGTCAGAATAATGATGAGATTGACAATGTAACTAACGTTACAGTGGATGTTGAGAGCCAGTCAGCAGCTCAGCCGGAGAGTGCAGAGCAGCTAGCTTCAGGTTTGTGCAGGGCAGCACAGGGTTGATGATACTGGCTGTACATGCAGCTAATTGTGATTAACTAACACTAGGCTATTAACAAGCTAAAATCAGATTTAGAAGTGTAACGTCAGCAAAATAATCATTTGTGATGCCAGGCACCTCAGTAACGTTAGTACGGCTAACGTTAGCTAACAACGTTAGCTAGCTAGCTAACGTAACTGGCTGGCTAAGCCAGCTAACGTTGTTAGCTGTGTATTCTTTTTAGCTTGCCTCCCCAGAGCCTTGCCAGTTTACATGCTAGTATGAAAGATTTTTTTTTTTTTTAAAGCCATTACATATCATCACTCACAGCTGCATATTATAAGCAGCTAGGTAGTTAGCTAGCTATTTATGGCTAGTATTTTGTTTATTAATTAGTTACAGTATATCTTATACATATTCTGGTAACTAAGTGTGTTTGTATAGCCAGTTATATTGAATCACATAGCGATTTACTCTGTTAGTCTGTTTCTCTACTGAAACATAACCAGTTACATTAATTATGTAACTACATATAGCTGTCTTCATTCTGCTTTGCAATATAGCCACATACATACACATTGCATTAATTCAAAATTATATCCCTATACTAGCCAGATTAGTATAGTACTGTCACTATTATTTTTTGTAATCTACAGTAATGTTTGTGTGTGTAATAATATAATAATTGGACCCCAAAAAATTTGCACGTGCGGTATGCGTGCCGAACTAAAACTCCCCTTGGGGCTAAGCGCCTGATGTCTTTGAATCCTAGAAACGCTCCTGAGTGAGAGTTTCCCTTAACACCAGATAGGCAAGTGATGCCATAAAGCTTTGGAGACTTTAAAATTAAATTACTCCAATGCCATAGGCTAAGTGCTATATCCTCCTCCTTCCCCAACTTTCCTAAATATTTGGGCATAAAATAAGAAGAACTGAGAAACCGAGACTTCGAACAAATTGAATAGAACAGCTACACTACAACTGCATGAAATTTAACTGATTTGTGTGCATGCGGTCTCAGCAAACCATCAAACCTACACATTCTCGGAGGAATTGAAACTGTAAGAGGAGAGTAACGGCACATAGGCTATGTAAACTATGACCGAAGAAATTTTTTTTTTTTTAATTGCACTTTGTATTTCTTTGACTACTTTTCCATTTTGAATTTGGTCAGTTCTGTTTTACTGATACAAATACAAACAGAAGCATCTCCCTCCACCCCTAATGCACACACACATACACACACACACACACACACACAATAACACATGCATTCTCTCAGAAATACACACAAGCACACACACACAACAGACGTAGCCACACGTGCAGCAACACACTCACGTGCATCCTTAATGGTGTGATAAAAATGGCATAGCATTTTTATGCTGTTCAACCTTTTGCCGAGCCCATTACGAGGTATGTTGAAAAGGCCGTATATATTCTTGACCGGGAATACGCCAACCACCGAGCTGGTGGACAATGAGCAGGTTACAGCTTTTGTATCTTTCTTTCAGCTGGCCAGCGGGATGCTCTTTTGTGGTTTGCATGGGCGTGCCGCACCAAGGGGGTAACTTCCTGCACGCATTCTCCTGGGCTTTCTATAGAGAGGGCCGTACGCAGTCTGCCGGGAATAGCAGCCGCAGGATAGAGGTGATTATGGAGAGGGCCTCCTGGCAAGGCTCTATGTGTCCCCTTGATACGGCCATAGGTCCTCTGATTTAAACCAGCCAAGAGTGAATAATTGTGTCCTCGGGGTAATTGCTCTGTCATGCCACTTTTCCCCTGCTTCTATATTAGAATAATATTCTCCACATGATGCTCTCTTGTCGAAGCCTTGGCAGAACACCAGAGAGAATATTTTACACCTGAAGGAACAAGATAGCGAGACAATGCTTCCCTCTCTCTGCTTGCTGGAGATGCCTGTCAGCGACGATGCGGCGACATTGTCTTTGCTGCCGCTGGTCTGCGTTGCCATGGGAAACGAGTTACGCTGTTCTCCAATAGCGCACGCGAATCACTCTTCCAGTTTCCCAATGACACGTGCATTTGTTGAACTGCGGATTTTGGATGAGAAGAGTTATGTGCTGGGACTAAAGTGTGTGTGTGTGTGTTTGACTGGGGTGTGGCAAAATGCCTACTCAAGCTTCACAACTATTTTTTTGCTATCCAACAAAGATTTTGGAGGCAAAGAAATCATACCTATCTCACAAACACAGGACTCACCCCATGTTTCACTGACCCCAGCTCCTTTCCAGCTTAGCATAACAACATCCAACGCAGTTAACCTGTAAGCCTAGTAGATAGAAAGCACATTAGTAACAACTTGTCTGTTTTCAATGATGTTGAAGTATCTATTTTTATGCCAGAACGAATTTGGCGGCTGTATTTCCTATTGACAGCTGTGGCCAGCAGTGTTTTTATTGGTGGAAATGCTTGTTAAATGGAGCCTAGACCTAAACTGTTTGATCTCCCACTCCACACCCGAGTGCCAAACGCTGTGCCATTTTTATATTAATTTAGAAACATCAGAACACTGCTGCACTTTCTAGGCCTGCCTAATCTTAATGCTCTAAAAACCACACTGGAAATAAGACTAAGTTTATGAACAGAAATAGTTATGCAGGAACTATAATAATAATAATAATAATAATAAATAATTATAATTATTATTATTACTATAGGCAGCTTGTTGGTGCAGTGGGGAGCACTGTCACCTTACAGCAAGGTCCTGATTTGAATCCTGTGTGGAGTTTTCATGTTCTCTCTGTGTCCGTGTGGGTTTCCTCCAGGTACTCCAGTTTCCTCCCACGGGGCAAAGACATGCAGGTAGAAGACATGCAGGTAGGCTAATTGGAAATTCTAAAATGCCCATAGATATGAGTGTGTGAGTGAATGGTGAGTGAATGGAGTGTGTGCCCTGCGATAGATAGGCAACCTGTCCAAGGTGTATTCCTGCCTCTTGCCCAATGCACGCTGGGATAGGCTCCAACACCCCCTGTGACCCTGACCAGGAATAAAAAAGTATAGATAATGGATGGATGGATGAATTATTATTATTAGTGTTGTTGTTGTTGTTGTTGTTACAGTTATTGTACATAAATACATAAAGTAAAATGTAAATACTTTCGGTTTGTTTGGACTTCCGATGTTGTCGTGATAATGACTATTTCCTGAGTCATTATCTTGAAGAGAAGAGACATAGTTTTTCACTTCACGGTAATAAGCTGTAGCACCAGGCTGGAGGATGGAGTATGCGTAGATTGATTTGCCTGACAAAACACTTCTACAATTTGTAAATATGCAGGCCAGAATCAATAAACACATTTAAAGCACAGCTAAAACAATTGAATGGAAATGAACTAAAAGAAAATGGTTCTGCCATATCATGTAAATGAATGTTCAATGATACCTGCAAGAAAGATTGCGCTGAAAATCTCTCGAAATACTGATAATACCTAACCTAGCATTAAGGTAAGCTTTAAGAAGCCATATTGGTGAATTTACTAAAACATTTAGCAGAGTAATATTTATATTGTGTGGTATTATAGATCCGGTTGTACATTTGCCTTCATGAAATCACATTTCTCTCTTATCTCTGTGAAATAATCTCCTGTCTCTTAAATAGCACGTGTTTCTCGGCATTATAAAATAATATTGAAACTGTGTCCTTTCTCTAAAGTAACATCTTTTTTTCGGCATTAATATGAGCTTGTTTCGGCTTAATATGAGCTGAGCTCCTGGATTTATTGATCATTTTTTAAAAATTAATCTGAATATTCCATCACTTTACTCATATATCTTGAACAAATTAATTTATTAAAGCCCCTTTCACAACAAGGATGCATAGAGTGACTGGCAGCACCATGGTGCAAAGATATTGAGTCATGACTTGAATTTCAATTCATAATTTCGGGGCGAGGGCTCCTTTAACAGGAAAGCTTCAAAACAATAGGCTATTTGAGTGGCACATACAGTATAAAAGCTTCCTCTAAAACGGTCACATTTTCAGTTATAGTATTATGATGGACAACAAACATTTGCTGTTAACTGGAGTGCCATTTTACCGAAAACATTATTTCATTAGGGCAGAATCTGTACAAATTCATATAAGTGCAAGGTTCAGATTGTGTCAGCCGTAATGCATTGGGAGTATGAAGGCCATCCGTTATCGAAGTAAACAGTTCAATTATGAGTGTTTTTTGATGAATGCTAGTTATTTCTGTGAAAAACTGAATCATAGGGTATGGGCAGGAAATGCCGTCAGAGTACCAAATACTGTGCAGTTATAATGAGTAACAAAACTAAATATCACCCAGAATGAAATGAGCAGTTCCTGATTCCTGAGAAAATTACCCCGCTGGGGTTACAGTTGGTCATATTCAGAAATAAAAATGTCAAGACAAGACAAAAATTCCGAATAATAATGACTGGCCTCACATACAGCCAGCGGTGTTTTCGTTTTTTTTTTGTGTGTGTGTGTGTGCATGTGTGTGTGAGTGTGTGTGCACCTGAAATTTAAATGATATAATTATGAATGAGTTTCCAATGTATGTGCGAAATGAAATATTGTTCATCATTTGTAAATAAGCACTATGCTCTGGCAGACACAACCTTGGCACAGAAATGAAGCAAATGTAGACGATGCATGGTTTTAAATGGCATTGGTGCACAAGCTAAACAAGGTCTGGGATGAGTCCAGACTCCCAGACGGCCCTGTCTGAATAATGATATGGAGGGAGGGACACATCCGGGGTTTGGAAAATGTCATTCCTCAATCACTGTAACACCCTGCTGCCATGAGAACCTTACTATAAATCAATTTTCCCTCTGTAAACATCCAGGGGTAAAAGGTTGTTTTATGATGCATTAGGGGGTAAGAGGTAGTGATGCTGTGTGTAGATATTTTTTTTGCACTCTTGACCTTATTCCAGCTGTATGGATAATACATAAACAGTTGAAGTCATTGTGGAAATAATAATAATAATAACAATAATAATAATGTTATTGTGCCTGTATTTCTGTTTCCAGTATTAATATATACCTTTGGGTACTTCATTGTAATGTTGGGGTCCTTCTGATAGAGATTACATTGCACTAATAATACCACTAATAGTAAGTTAAGCATATGGTTTTGCCACCTAGTGTATTTATAAACCAGCACAAGTTAACTGCAGCAAAATTGGTGAAGGTCTCACGCAGTACTGGGCCTGACATGAAATAAATCTACCAACCTCTTTGTGTGTTTTGCTGTTACACCAATGCTAAGCTACCTCTGATGAGTCATGAGCTTGTGTTGGTGGGGCTCCAATTGGAGGCAGTGATTTGAATGCAATTCCTTTGAATAGCTGTGTAGCTAGCAGCAAAGGTTCAACATAAACGTGCAGTATCCATCCATTGTCTATACCCACTGATTCCTGGTCAGGGTCTCAGGAGGTGCTGGAGCCTATCTCAGCAGACATTGGGCGAGAGGCAGGAATGCACATTGGACAGTTCATTAAAGGTACAATAAGGTCAACAAAATAAAGAAATTATAATGAACGCTAGATAGCTTTTTCTGGAATGCAAAATAACTAACTAGCATACATAATATCCATTACTAGCTACAGCCAGTACGTTAGTTAGCAGCTAGCTAATTATCCTTGCATACTTTCAGTTTATGGTACCTGTAGCTAAACAGCCAGAAAGCTAGTATGCTTTCTCATATATAAAATGGAGGGGAATGCATTGGTATTTGCTGTTATTGTGAAAAATTACAATACACAAAAGAAAATCATTATGCAGTAACTGTTGTCTGGGTTGAATGAAATAGATACAATAAACTCCATACCATAGACAAAACTTAATGAACCTTTCCTTTGTTCTATACACATCTGAGATTTAAGAAAGGCTGGGGTTTAAAAAAAATATATATAGTTATTTATTTTTTTGAGTAAACTTTCCAGAGGCTCTAGAGCGCAAGCATCTGGAGCTGGGACTCCTAAAAGCCTGAAGTACACCCCGTTGCTAAATTGCTAAATACACTCTGCAGATGACGGCCTCGTTGTTCTGCTATCAGCACAAAGGCTTTTGCTTGCCTCTAACACTTTTAAACACTGTAGCTTCATTCTGAATTAGTGCCCCTTGCTAATGTTCTCTGTTTCTCAATGCTCAGTGGTAAAATAAGGACCAGCTGCCCAGTTTCAAGTTGGACTTTATGCAGATATGTAAAAAGAAAGCACGATCCAGGCAGCATAAGGAGGGAGGCCCCATTATTATTATTATTATTATTATTGTTATTATGTCAACAAACCAATTCCTGATGAGGGTTGCATTTAATTTAAGATGTGGTATTCTCACACTCTTATTCTTATCCGTCGAGTAATAATTCTCATGCAAATCCGAGTGCGATGGAGAGCCTTATTGAAACCAGTAATTCCTTTTCATAATTCTAAATACACAGAAATCGATGACAGAAACACCCCCCTCATCAGGAAAAGGGGAACATTTGAGCGGACCATTTTATTCATGCTGTTGTTTGCTGTAATTAGTTTTGCTGTTTAGATTACTCAGAGAGATTGTAGCACAGAAAAGTGAACAGGCAGTCTGTTTTCACTAAAACAGCATAATGTAAATTGTTGAAGTTATTTGTGGTGCCAGTGCAGGTCTTGTTAAAATTATTATTATTATTATTATTAGGTTTCAGGTGGCTGTGGCTACACAGATCGTTCTTTTGAAAATTCTCGAAATCGATGGCTTTCTTCCGAAAGCCAGTGATTTTTCCCGAAGTCTGAGGCTGGTGGGAGGAGCCACCTTCCTGCTCATGGAGCTGATTGGCTTGCATTGGCTTGATTTGGTTCACCTGTGGCTGATCATTCACAGGTATTAAAAGTCTGACCTTTTGTTTGCCCTTTTGGTTGAGAGTGCCATTGTATGCATGCAGGGGGGCTTGGGCAGAGAGTGCCTGTTGCACTCTACATGGTAATTTAGCAAAAAGAGTATGACTAAGGAAACATGTCAAAATGTTAAGTTGGTAAAAAGGACAGAAAGGAGTTCCAGCAGTACATACATTTAAAAACATAGATTGTATTTTAAGAAAGGATGGAAGCCACTAAATTAGTTTTTTATAATTTTAGGAGCCTATGGGTTTTTTGTTTTCTGCTGCTGCTACTTTTCCGTTGTCTTCAGCGAATTCTCAAAATCGGTGCCTGTTTCTCAAAGCCAGTGATTTTCCTGAAATCTGAGGCTGGTGGGAGGAACCTCTTTCCTGCTAACGGAGCTGATTAGATGGCTAACGTGATTTGGCTCACCTGTGGTTGATCATCCACTGGTCTTGAAGGCCTGGCTTTTTGTTTGCTCATTTGGCAGAGTGATGTTGCATGTGGAAGCTTTCTCGGAGGTCTCCCATTATCCTCTATCTACCTGGTTATTTGCCGAAAGAGTGTGTTTCAGGGCCACACGAGAAAGTGAACAGCACTTCATTATGCCTTGGTTGACCAGAGATGTTTATTCCGAATGTGACTTGGAAGAGAGTCAGTCCCATGGTCAGGAAGGCAGAGGCCACAAATGTCTTGTGTATAGTTACATTGTTTTATTATTATACAGGTTCTCCTTTCTGAAATACCAAATGCTTAATGTGCATCCACAGCTGTTGGCATGCTTGTTGAATGCATGACTTAAGTGGTGTGTCCTCTATATAGCATGCTCCCTCTCTTGGTTATTTTTTAGCTTTTGCCTGTACAGTACGTTAAACGCAGATTATTTGAACATGTCTGACAAGGGGCCACTTTGGAGTGACTGAGCTTTTAATGAATTATTGAGGCATGCTGTGGGCTCTGGGCAGGGGGAAAGAAGACCTGGACATGTTCTCCAAACGAAAAGGGACCAGGGGAGTTTAGACTTTGCTCTGTGAGAGCACTTCCTCACGGACAGCCTGGGCATTTAAAAGGGAACTCGCGGTCCACAGATTCCCTGCACCACTGGAGGGTACACATTCAGGCCTTTTTGGTCCAGAGAGCAGGCTGGGAGTTTAAAAAATTAGAATTATTTCATTCTTCCAGCTCTCATTTGGGCTGTTTTTTATTTTGAAGTGCACACAGATTTCCTGTGAATTGCAGCTCCCCTTTTCACTAGGAAAGGTTGAAAACTATTGGCCTTTAATACTGAGTATTCTTGCTGCATCTGATGCTAACCTCTTAAATTCAGTCTTTGATTTGTTTCCCTACTACTGAATTACAATACAGCCTTACTTGCTTGTATCCATACAAAAACATTTTATGTACACCTGTAGGAGATATAAGATGCAAATTCTTGACTTCCGCACTGTCTGAACCCATAGCTAAAGATGGTGGAATATGTATGTTGATTTGCATAAAACCAAACGATCAGCTCTGTTGCTATGGTAGTTATGGAACTTTTGTCTTCCATGAAGAATAGGCCTTCATGGATATTCATAATGAGCTGGCAAATCAAAACGTTCCTCCCAGACTAATTTTATTCAACAAAAGTTTAGTGATTTATACACAAACAAAAAAGTTAGACTGAAAAATGTCAGCCTGTATAAGCAGAGTCAACAAAATAAGTTGCATAATGTTTTTATGTACATACAAATAAATGCTCACTGATTTATATTTGCACATAGGCAGGTCTCACTTTAAGAACTATGAATAATGTTTACATTATTTACCTTAACTTAAAATTATGTTGGCTTCACTTACCACATTTCTGTTATACAGTGCATCAAACACTGTAAAAGCTGAGCGCCAGCAAGGTGTTTCAGGTAATGACAACTTCCTGTCTGCCTGAAGTCATGTGACCCAGTGTCAGAACACTATAAACCAATGGGTAATGTTGCTTCTTTACAAAACAAAAGGGTTTTTTAAACTATGGATTAGATGGGTCCCTGAAAGATAAAACAATTTCTTATTTTGGTACCATGAGTAAGTTTAAGTACCAGTGCGATAAAGGGTGGAGATCTACTAAAATCAATTGCTTTATTTTGCCCAGGACTGTCCAATCACAACATTCCTCTGTTCATCTTTGGAGCTGAGAGACTGTTTTTTGGACTCTGCTCAAAAACAGTTTTGGGTTCGCATATTTGGGCACACATGCAGGAGCGTTTATACAGTTTAGTTCTGGTTATGTCTTGCTTACCCTAAAAATCCCTCACAGATCCAGGATAAATGTCCAGGTATTTCTGCCTCCTTGAATTATTCACATGTCATTTAGCAACTGCCAGGAGGTCTACCTAAATGTGAACATGCCTATTACTGCTCTATTGATGGAGCATGGTTGAATGAGAAATTAGACAGACTAAAACTTGCCAGGCTTGCCACCAGCTATTCAAATTTGTAATCATTCGTTATTTAATTTAAAAAAAATTTATATTCACATGTTCTGAACTTGCATAATTCCTTAACACTACCATGCAGTTCCACAATTCTGAATATTCACTGTGTATGTATTGCCCACCTAAACTTTTGCCAAATAGTTATTCACCAAGGCTTGTCTTTTAGAGTTTTTATTGCTTAGAGTAACCTCTGAAACCATTGGATTATATCCAAACCTTTTTAAAGTTTATTATGTTGCAGATGGGTATATACTGTTTTTATATCCATCTGCAACATAATAAACTTGAGTTTTGGATCTGTTTGGTTTTGCATATTTTCTTGATGAGGTTAACCATTTGGAGCACACACCTGCAGCATGGACAAGAAGCAGAAATTTGGCAGACCATTTGTCCAGCCTAGAGAAAGAAGGCTTGAGTGGGAAGCCCTGCTTTCTAATTAGAATTCATCTTGTGGGCGTTTATTAGACGGATGGTAGGTGCCAGATCAGTGAGCTCCAGTCTGCTGCTGTGTATTGTGTTTTAGGGTCACCTCCCCCTTGTGCCTCGTGGGGCTGCATGGCACATCTGTTCTGTGTGAGTGACTGGCCAAGGCTACAGACCTATGCAAACAGGTGTGTGGAGACAGTGAGTGGCCAGAATGACACAAACTTTTTGGCAACAGTTTCTTTGCAGAATGCACGCCTATAAAATGCCCCTTTGCGATTTAAAAAGGAAAAACTGAGTGTTTGTGGCCATTTATGAATGTTTGTGCACAAGTTTTGTTGCTTTGCTACATCTCTGGTGCACTATATTCTATGACCAATCCAAATGTGCGGTGTGACTCTCCAAAGATGTATTAACCTATGATTGTCCCTTCGCTTAAAAACTGGAAGCTTCATGTAAAGCAATTAATGCATTTCTTTTAACCCCTTCCGTAGTCCCCCCTTTTTTTTACCACAAGCCTGAAAATGACATACCCAAAATAAGATGGTTACTATTCTTGAACCCTGTTGACCGAGGATGTAATCCTCATCTGAAAAGAAACCCTTGGGAGTTTGTTTTACAGATACTTTTGGCTGTGCCTAGTCAGCTTAGAAACTCAGCAAAGCCACCGCCACAATGCTGAACAAATCCACTAGTGACTATATAGTAGCTAACTAGTGATAGTACAGTTCTTACTGTAACATTTCCTATTTACACAGTATTGTTGGGGTGTATGCAATGGAGAAATGGACAAGTGATAATTCCTGATGTTTCTCTGAGTTAGCCCGTTTAGTGGAATACATTGTAAAAATAGTTTGTAGAGAGAACCAAGTTTTAATACGTTCTCACAGTATACTGTGGGACCAAATTGTTTGAAAATCTCATTATAAAAATGGAATGAATACAAATAAATCCACACCAGCCTGAATACAGGGTTAAACAAGTGAATTTTTTGATATTTCAGTTTGTAAAACGTTATAGTCATAGGTAAAATTATTAAACCCCTCAGGGAAACCATCATTAGAAAAAAGAAAAGCTTGAAATGAGAAACTGCTGTTTTTCATGCTATGAATCACCAATATGCACTGAAAGGTACACAAAATATAGTACTTCTGTCAATATTTGAAAGGACATTCATATTTAGTTGTAACGCAATGTGTGCACTATACAGTGTATGGATTCTTGTTAAATATTTAATAAGAGCAGCTTCATTTGCCAGTCAAAGAAAAGCTAGAGTACTCCAGTACTCTTTCAATTGCATGAGCATTCTCCATTAGCATGTGGTGATGCTTGGATCTGGCTGGGTGTAAATGTCAAAGTCATGTCGATTTGCCTCTTCAGAATGGTGTTTCACTCTCCAAAAGAGCTATGCCAAGTTCAGAAGGTTTCATAGAGGAAGGCAATTCTGACAGGCACATGCTGATTTTTGGATGTCCTGGGATTAACCGGATTGGACATGATGTGCACATAGCCTGGGTCAGTGTCCTGTGGCCCATGCCCTAATACACATAATACTGAGCATGTCTAGATCCTTACATTTATAATATTCATACATGTATGAAATATAAGACAATTAAAATCTGGGTATTATTCTCTTTAATGTGCAACACATAACTAAATCAACCTTTTTTTTCTTTTTTTTTTTAGAAATTAGCATCTGGACATGCTCATTAAGTATATTAGGGTGTCCTGGCTAAATTCCCGACCTGCCACCTAATGATCCCCTAGTTTGATTGGCTGAAATTGTTCTTTCGCCAACCTCAGCTGATGTGTGGTGAGTGTTCTGGTGCAAAATGGGTGCTGTGCATCACCCAGGTGGGTGCTACACATTGGTGGTGGTTGAGTGGAGTTCCTGCCTTATCACTGTAATTCACTGAGCATAATTATCATTATTGGGTAATAAACATTCTTTGAGACTCAAAGTGCTCCTGAATAACATGAGCCCATGGTACAATTTGATGTTACTCTATTGCAAAATGTTCATTACTGGAGGAAAAAAGCATTGTCGACAGATGCTTGAAAGTGTTGGCCATGGATTGTAATGGTGCATTTTGGCAATGGAATCTTTCATTAAATGCAAAAGTTTATCTGAACAACAGAGAAATCAGATGGGATAGGGAGTTTTCCTACAAATGTTCTGGTCTGGTGCAGATTTTGTGTTCAAAGATGCTGTACTGAATGCCAAGCAACTCTCTCCTCCTCTGGTGCCCTTGGCAACAACTGATACCCAAGGATCAGGCTGTCATAAATAAGTAATGTGGCATGAAGACAAACTGGAGCAACCAGAGCTGCCTCACTAAAAAAGCCTTAATATTCTCAAAGTTTTAAGGGCCTCATAGAGGAGCCATTCTGAGTTGTGAAAAGAATGTATGACCAGACAGGCCTTGGATGAAGGGGTTATTCACATTTAATGTTCTAACGATATACCTAATCACTTCACAGTTCATATAAATATGATGAAAAAGTGTCATATAAATTAAGACTGAGAGGTGGAGGGATGACACACTAGAACACGTAATACAGAGTGCGTAATGAAGAGCTGGGCACCAGCCAAAAACCTTTCGGTTTATCGGGGGCGGAGTTAGTGGGGAGCAGTTAACCCTTGCAGCGCACTTCCGAAACTGAAGCTTCTCTGTCTAGACGGTGTACTGAACTCCATGAGTCAGTGGAACAAAACCTTAATCGACATAATTTCAGTTCCTCTGGTCTCATTTAAAGAGCAGGAGAAAAACATCCAGGACAGGCAATGTTCACCTCTGCCTTGGAGCCTGATTTATAGAGCCTTGCGCAGGGAAATTCAATGTATAGTGAAAGATGCATCTTCAGCTGCTGTCCTCTGGGCATCAGTATTGCGGTATCCAAGCTTCACATTACAAGCTCACAAACCTTCTTTATCCCTTAGGCTAAAGCTGCAGTGAATGCTAAATTGGGCTAACATTTTTCAGCTTTGTTCTCATTTTGAATTTGGCATAGCTTTGTTGTGTGATACTTTCTGTACTCGTGCATCAGTTTCTTTCGGCATACTGTTCCGGCTGTTTGCTCTTTCCACAGTTTGTATTGTGTACATGTTTTGTGGTTTTAAATGCTGAATGTGAATCACCCTCCAGGGACAATGAAGACTTACTGAATCATCTGTTTCTCAGCGTCTCATCTGACGCAGTCAGGTGGGTTAGTCTGACAACTAGGCCTACCTCCATCTGCATCTGCTCCCTGCGTTGCAGAAGTTATTTGTCTCCTGCCTTTCTGATCGACACATCAAAGCCATACTTGCAGGCATGTCCTCAGTATTCCTGTTTTCAGTGAAATCAATCAATCAATCAATCAATAAATAAATAATACATTGCACAGTTGTGATTGCGATGGCCAAGCTCCTTTGAATTTCCCCAACAAAGGGTTCTGTTGAGGTTCTGTGAAATGGCCAGTGTAGTCTCACATTGATGAGACCGATCTGAGCATCTTGTCAATCAGGAAGTCTACAGCAGGCTTCTGTACAGGAGGTTTCAGTGTGATTTTTATTTTTCTGCGAAGAGCATTAGGCCTCTGTGCTGATTAGATTGGCAGATAGGCCTTTGATGTGGAAGGTAGCACTTAAGAAGATCAATGCTTGTAAATTCAGTGCTGGGAAATGAAAGTTCTAGCCTTTGCGATCATTATCGGGTGACCTGAATGTTAATTTTATTTATTTGTCACAGTTTGTTTCATCCTTCACCCTGTGCCTGTTTGCTTTTTGACACCATGCTGGTACAGAAATCACTTGAGTGATTGTTTGAATTTTCTTTCTACCTTTTGAAAGGTGCATTTTCAGCCTGTTAATAAAAGCTCAGTTTACTTTTCTTTGCTTTTTTATTTTTATAAATGAACTGTTTGAATGGAGAGTTTCAGAAATTAGTGGTCTCTCCCTATCTTATTTCTCCTCCCACTGAAGCTATAGGGACTGGTCATGACCTGTTCAACAGTCACCAATTGAGTTCAAGTCGGACGTACTAGCTACAGTCGGAGACCTTTGCCATGCGCTGTGCTAGTACAGCTCTGCCAGCTTGGGCCAGTGCCTCTGTGTGGGAGTGCTCATTATAGCGACTGCCGTCTGGCTGGGAATTCTAGGACTTTAGCTGGCACACTGTCTCCCTAATGCATTTCTACGGGGGATGTGAATCGAGACGACTCCTTCCTTCCTCTCCACCTCTCCTCCATCTGTAGGCCACTCTGCTTCATTAACCTCGATCCGTTTTCCATCTCTGCTCTTACCACCTCCTCGCTTGTAGCTCTGTGCTTCTGAAATAGCGCTGGTTTATAAAGGATGAATATTTCATGACGCCACGGTACCCAGGAGTTTATTATTTTTAAAAACCTGACTTTATTTCACACTTTCACTATCTCTTTTCTCACCTTTAAAATACAGCCGAGGGTTTAGTGCCTTGAAGTCCTATTTAGTTTTGGTCTCTCGACAATAAAGTGGGCATCTCTTCTCCTACTCCCCTTGGTATCACCAGGCATCTGAGATGTTTTGCAACCTCTTGATCAAACCTTTTTAACACCCTTATCAAACAATCTCATATAATTTTCCACACAATATCCTTTTTTTTCATTTGCATTGTATAAGGAATTTCAATGTCTTGGCTTGACACCACATTTTCCAGGAAATTCAAGTGTTCAGTCTTGGGGGGATGGATGAACAGTCATGGGCGGGCACAATTAAGTATTTTTAAATTAATTTGTGGGTGGGGATTTGTGGTCATGTGGGGGCACAGCATCCTGAATGGGCAGACACACCTCCCTCAGACTTGGCCATAGCAATGGAAATGTATATGAATGGATGGCTATTGTCTGAAGTTTTTTATTCTTCAAGCTACACACTTGCAAGTGCACAGTGTAATGTCAGTTAATTAAAGAAGCATGAGAGAAACTAAACACATTTAATTTCAGTGCATTTCTTAATTGGTTCATTATTAAACATCTGCAAGAGTCATTTATATGCAGAAGCTAATACCTTGTGTAACCAATTAGTTTTAGGATCGTCAAGACTGATACATCCAATTAAATATAAATCAGAACTGCAAATAGAGGATCACAGACTGCAAGACTACCCCAACCTCTTTCACACAAGTCCAATACGGAATCTCTCTCAAAGGATATAGAACTTGGAATGGTCCACAAGAGTGTCAAAATCCAGATCAGATTTCAATTAACAGCTCTGTGAAACAGAATGAAAAGCTCAGTTGGAGCTTGCCCCAATCCACCCACACACACTACTTGGAACCCCAAGATTAAGGCTGAGAAATTTAAAGTTTAAAGGGTTCCCCCCACTGTGTGTTAAATGGTGGCTGACCATTTCTTTTTTTTGGTTGACAGACATTTAGTGAGAGATGCAATATAATTGATGTGGCAAACTTCCTCATAATCCACACCATATCAAGCTGTGATTAAGTGGCCATAGAAATGTGGTGTTCCTCTTCATTACATTACATTACTGGCATTTAACAAACACTCTTATCCAGAGCAACTTACACAGATTTTTCATCCATTTATACAGCTGGATATATACTGAGGCAATGCAGGTCAAGTACCTTGATCGAGGGTACAATGGCAGCGTCTGACCGTGGAATCGAACCTGTCATCTTTAGGTAATTTTCCATGTAACAAAACCAACTTATCACCCGTCTGTTTCCGCTTGAAACCAGAGCCGCTTCTAAAAATGTGGATTTCAACTGTCAGGCCTCAACAACCATTATCTATATAGAGATTAAGATCAATGATTTCAATCAATGATTTCAATTAAATGTCACAAATTGGATTCAAACTTAAAATCAAAATATTTGCGTTCTGTACCCACGCTGGGCCTCTGGCTCCATAAATGGCTTTGTGTTCTGTGTCTCATCAGGAGTGGTTAGATGCTCAGGGAAAGGAGACAAATCTTTTTATGCCAGTTGAGGGGAGGGGGAGAAAAACAGACCCTCAGTGGACTCTAATTGCCCCAAGGATGTTTCCTTTGATGTTAGTGGAGGGGAAAACGGGGATAGAGAGAGAGGATTCCTATATGGTCAAAATAGTCCATGCAGTGAGCAAGCCACTCACTGCATGGACTATGTGCAAGTTTGCCAGATCAAATTATATTGTCTGTCTCTCAAAAGAATAATTTAAAAACTAGACATCAAAAAGCATGTAGGCCTTGGTTTAAAATGGCAACTTTGGGGTTGTCAGTGATGCATCCAGGAAATGCATTGGCTCTCAGGTCAGAGAGGCAGTCAGCCCTGCAGGGTGACTGTACAGCAAGGGTGCACAGCTCGGGCACTGGACGGCCAATCTATTGGTTTTTGTTCCAACCAATTACTTTAGTTTTAGATTTCTGACAACTCTATATGGTGTGCTGGCTCACTCCTATACTTGAGCAACAGTAAAATCTTTAGGAAACACTTAAAGTCTGTGGTTTTAGGTGGTACTTACGCAAATGTCACATCAAGATACGATTGAGCTAATGAAATAATTAAAAGCAGAAATTGGCACTACATCCTGAAATGGATCAGCCCTAGTTGTGCACCCCTGCTGTACTGTCACCAATGGAAGAGATTGTACCAGTGAATCCTGTAATGCTCCCAGCCCTGCCATATTTCTCTGAATTTGGAATGCTCAGTCTTATTTAATGTCAGTGCTCATTGCTGTAATCTCTGCTATCAATTTGGCAGGGTGCAGCCAAGCATGTTCTTCTCTCAGAAGCATGTGATACCAGCCTCTACTTATCACTACATAGCCAACAGGTCAGGCTTGCACAGACAGAAGTTGGAGGTAGACATTTCATGTGCAGCTCAACAGTCGGGCCCCCGGGGGTGCTAATGCACGATGACTGTTATCCCAGCTAGCAGAAACCCTGCCTTCCATGGTCAACACTAGTGCCAATTGTGCAGGGCTGTCAGCCACACTTTGGCACAGTCATTCTGGGTTTGTAACCAGACTGAGGCCCATCCACCCACTAGAACTGCACCACCCACCAGTCCACACATTGATTCTTTGCATACCAGCTGCACGTGTAGCATAACCGATGGTCTCTGTCAGTAGTGCTTCAAAGCTCTACTCAGTGCGAAAAGAAGTTGTGGCTGACGCCATGCACCTTAGAGGAAAGCACAAGCTTGACACTTCCTAACTGAAAGAGAATGTTCTTCTTACAGAATACAGTCGTGTTCTTCTTTCGGTGTTCCCACAGCAGATCAGATCCGCATATTTGATTTGGCATATGTTTTTATGCCGGATGCCCTTCCTGACGCAACCCTCCCCATCTATCCGGGCTTGGGACCGGCACTAGAAATGCACTGGCTTGCGCATTCGAGAACATACAGTAAGTTGTTCAAGTCAGGTAATGTGCCCATTAGTCAGTATGTGTTTGCTCTTCTGGACCGTCAGTGATCTCAGCTGTCTGACTTTCACAGTATCTGTACACTCAATTGTCTTTGTACAATTCTGTATCTTGCTTATGCGTATAGAAAATGCACTTAAGGGTGTGATTGAGTTATTTACACAATCTTCTGAGTATGTATTATACAGTCTGGATTGTATTTAGCATTACTTTTCCCTTGCTAAACAGACTTGTGTGCACATGTGAAAATGAGAGAACAGAACTCAAATGGGGCAGTATCTCCCAAGCTTCTCAAATCCATCAAAGACCAATGGATTAGGATCATTATAAATGCAACCTTGATGGAGCATGCTGGAAGTTACCATACATTTGGGATAATGGCAGTGGTGAAATGAGCACTGCACTGCCTAATGTTTCTCCTTGCAAGTTCCTCAAACTTAAAAAAGAAAGTTTTATTTCTATATTAATATAAATTGATTAAAAGGTGAAATGAAGGTTTATGGTTTTGAGTAATCTGTTCTTTCTGACTAATGCATGTACGATTGGATACACAACATGGCAATGAGAGTGTAACTACAGAGCCACAATAACCTGAAGCACTGAACTGAATTTTTTTTGGCACTGCACAGTATCCTGCTGGGGTTAGCATTCACTGCTTGTAGTTTGTGTAACACAGCTGTAATGGAATTGAATTTGGTTGAGTTGAATGGGGGTCAAATTGCCTGTGATCTGTATGGCACAAGTTCACAAAGGGTTCGCACTGAAAACCGTGCTGTGTGTGTGTGTGTGTGTGTGTGTGTGTGTGTGTGTGTGTGTGTGTGCTATAAAAGAGCGTACTGCAGCGCACTGGGAGGGTGTTGCTGTTGCTGCCTGTGGCAATGGGAGGCCCTGCATAGTCACGCAGGGCATTTTGGTGCACGGAACACGCTGAGGATTGGGGGTCTCAAGGTGAACAGACTGGCCGGCTGTCTGTGGGGAGGGGGGGGGGGGGGTGGAGCAGGTCATTCAGCAGCAGTTGTGATGGACGCAGGGAAGTGTGAGGGATGGGGGCGGGAAGGACAGATGGGTTCAATGTGATGGAATGATTTAGAAAAGATGTTGCAGATGGAAGCAGATTGGCCATGGTGAGAGGACTGGATGAGATGAGAAATAGATGCATCGAATGTGACAGAATTTTATGGGGAGAAAAAACACTTGAGACGGGACGGACGTGGATGTAGAAGAGGTCTAAAACAAATAACCCTCTAGCCCAGATTTCTTTAAAATCTCTCCTTGTTCTTAGAGGGGTTCACATTCAGGTCAATTTTCCATTGGCCTGCCCACTGAAACTATTGGCCCAATCACAAATCACTTGATTTTGATGCTGCCACTTTAGAATTCTCATTCAGGCATGTCTAAATGAAATATGAAACTAGACGCAAACAACCAGTGACAATTTATTTTCAATTAACTTTATAATATTTCAGTTGCTTATTAATAAATGCTTTAAAATATATACATTAGTGCATGTATATTTCTTCTCTTTCAACATGCTCCTGTGGTGTTTGTTTTAGCTTTTTGGCTCATGTTTTTGTTTCTTGGTTTGGATGTCTCCTTTGTGGGCTACCATAGAGAGCCACCACAAATGCACTCAGTGAGATGATGCTAACAAAATCTGGTGTACTCTGACCAACGGTTGCATGTTCATTTTTTCTCCCCCTTTACAAACAGTTTGAGATGATTTACATAGCTTATGGCTGAACTTGCCAAACGGTTTTGAGTCATTGAGTCAAAGTGAAGGACAGACACACTGATGGAATGCAGGCCTTCACCAGAACAGGCAGTGTGGTTGACGTGTTGGACACAGCAACAATGATGGGAGCAATGTCGAGTGTCGGTCATTGAGCACAGGGTGTTGAACTCGATCACTGGAGGCTCAGGGAGTGCACACAGGCCATGTGAGGAGCAGGAGCCCAGAACAAAGCCTCATTGTCGCAGGAGCCAGGTTCTCTATGATGAGAAGTTCAAAGGATTGCTACACGGAGAGAACCTGGGGGAAAACGCCACAGGTAGGTTGCCCGGTGATTGCCCTGGTGCCCCTAACAAAATTCAGTTACTCATATTATTAGATATGCATTGTTGTGATTTAAAATGAATAAATAAATAAAAATCCCCCGTATCTTTTTTGTGTATGTGAAGGTCTGTGTAAACGGTCAAACGTTAATTGTATCTGTAAAGGTTATTAAGCTCCTACTAATATTTCTTTGTGTTAGATGGGCAGAAAGTAAATTGTGTGTCTTAACTGGGTATTCTGCAGAAGAAAATGTTGATCGCTTGAAGAAATGCACCCTGTTTTTATCCAGCTGGAACACTCATCTTCCTCCAGATCTATAATAAATCAGCTTACCTGAAATGTAGTCAGAAGGCTAGTAAGCATCCACAGCATAAAGAATGCATAAAAATCAGGTCTAGAAAACCTGAGGCACATGGTAAACCTATATCCTAGGCACAATGCATTGATTAGTTTGATTTCATACATACAATAATTTATGTAAATCTATTATTTGCTCCTTTGCAACAAAATCAGCATACTGTCATTAAATGTCTGGGTAAAATTCTAGTAAAATTATTATTTTCATTCATAATATCTTTATAATAAAAATGTGGGATGTAAGCCCTCATACGTTCTCAAATAGTTATGACAATTTACATAATATACTGCAGTGATTTCTGTGAGGGATAGCCCAAGAATATCTCTTGTTTGAGTCATTGCACTCATTTATTGAGCCAAGAAAGTACTGGGAGCATTAATGAACACAAGACTGAAGGAACTGGCCATGCACGCCAACTATACACCTTTTTGTGCATAGACTGCGGCCCTTATGAAAATACCTGGTACATTTCCAGGTGACCAATGACTGGTTGGCTAGACAGATTACTCCCTGAGCTAGCTACCCATGTACCTGGAAATAAACACACACATTAACTATAGACAAGCTGTTGCGGCTGGACAACCGGCTACCTGCCGGGTCTCATTACCTCATATCATCTCTATAATGCACTGTTCGTTCATGTAATATGCTTTGAAGTGACATTGCATTGTAGAGGTGATATTCAGGGACGATGAATCATTGTGTAATATGACATACTGCATTATGAAGGTGTAATGGTATTATGAATGGTTATACAATATTGGATAATGTGAAGTGACAATGTGTTATGGTGGTGATGCGTAGGGATTGAGTGGTTGTAAAACATGATGTATTGTGAAATGAATTAGTGGACAGGCAGCACGTATGGTGTGATTTCCATCCTAAAGCAGACCGTCGTTATCTTAAGATTAATGCCTCTTCAAAGAAGCTCCAAGATTTTGGCAAAATTGCAATACTCAATATTTTGAGTGTATCAAGGTAAACCGCAGATTTAACCTATCAGTATATCAGTTGCATTGAAGGAGCTCATTGCAGATTTATGGGCAGATAAATTCTGAGTAGTATGATATTGTCTTTTAGGTTGTGATTTATAGTTTATCATATAGTGTTGATAACCTTTCAGAGCATCAAAACCCTTTAATTATATTCTCAAATGAGTGTGAAAAATTGAGAAGGAAAAAAGCTTTGAAGAATCTATTGAAAGTTGGATGGAATGTCACCAATCATACCACCGGCCAATATAATGGCGCACACACACACACACACACACAGAGGTAGGCACACAAATACATGCATGCCCACACACACACACACACACACACAGAGGTAGGCACACAAATACATGCATGCCCACACACACACACACAGAGGTAGGCACACAAATACATGCATGCCCACACACACACACACACACACACACACACACACACACAGAGGTAGGCACACAAATACATGCATGCCCACACACACACACACACACACACACACAGAGGTAGGCACACAAATACATGCATGCCCACACACACACACACACACACACACACAGAGGTAGGCACACAAATACATGCATGCCCACACACACACACAGAGGTAGGCATGCATGAATGTACACACACAGACACACACACACAGGTATGCTTGCACAGGCACACTCAGCTAAATTTAACCCTGTTTATTTGATTTAAAGGATGCTTTGCTTCCAAAACCCCTTATTTTCGTTTTGTTACAGCCAACCCCTGGTACATCTTTGTTAAAAGAGCCAGCTTGATGTGAAGTATGCTACATTCAGCTAATGAATGCTATTAAGCAAATGCATAAATAGAAGAGGGGGTTAATTGCTGAAAGTGGTCTTTCAGTACATGGTAGGAGAGCACATGATGCTCAGTCGAATCAAAACATGCAATTACTTCTGCACCACTTTCATGCAGAGTCAAGACAATGGGCCTCATTCACAAAACTTTTTTTTAAAAATTATTCTTACTTTTGTTCATAATGTTCCAACAAAAAACAAGATTCATGACACATGTGCAGACCTTTGTTTTTGTGCATTTCCCAGCTGTATGAGATGATGAATTCTGACTGTTTTCAAAATTTTATGCACAATCCTGTTCGTGTGATTTGCACAAGGAAAAGAGCCATGAACAAATACAGATAAGAAAAAAAATGATGTATGCCGAAATATTCCTGGAAACGCTCTTCTATGAAGTTTGCAATCAAATGTGATCGTACACATTTTTTGTGAATGAGGGCCAATATCTTTACGTACTGCAAAAATGTGAGGTAATGGCCAGATTTCAGGATGCACCTGAACATGAATGTCCGTGACATTTATACCTGTATGAGGGTCCCTGGGTAATTAAACCCGGATATTCTGCCTGTCTGTTCATCGCCAGACAGATAGCGTTAATCAATTGATTCTCCTTAGAGTGCCATGTAAGTTTGATTAAAGGTAATTGCAGGTAACAGGCGATGTGACCTGCATAATTAACATGCATATAAAGGCAGATTAATTATTGAAAACAACAAATAAACTGTTGGATTTTAAAATGTATTTATTTATTGAGATAATTCTAGAATCCCTTTCAAAGAGGCTTGAAAGAGGAGAGAAAAACCTTTCCTGGGACAGCATTATAAGAACTAGTATTTGACCTTTTCTTTTGTGCATTGTCAATCTGTGCTTTATGTATCGGTTTGAATGATGGAATGAGCCATTATGAATATGAAAAGTACAAAGACAAAACAAGAACTGACAAAAGCTTTGCGCTGGCTTTTTGCTTCATATTATATGAAAAACAAAAGAAGAAGCTTCAATGGGAAGGTTGCAGGTTTGAATCCCAGTGGGGTTTCTGTACCATTGAACAAGGTCCTTAACTAATTTATTATTCGTCATTTTATGTTATTTTTTAAAAGGGAAAGGATCTTGGGCTGAACAGGCTCTTTTTTACCTGCAGTGCTTCAATATATGCACCGCTGTATGAACAGGAAACACAAACATGTGAGTTCTGTAGACCTTCCTGCTGAAGGGTCTCAGCCAATAGATAGATAGTAGATAATGCAATTTTAATGACTCCAAGGAAAAAATGTAGCATTTTCTTGTTCATATGGGACTTGTTTTGGCTGCTCCCTCATCTACCAGTCATGAACTTGTGCACTTGTATACATAAGGGCTTTGCTCATCCCTAGGGATACCTCAGTCAGTGTAAATGCAAAATAAACATGAGACTTCTTTGCTGCAGGTGAACTTACAAATGCATTAAAGGGTTGCACAGCAATGTAATGTTTCCAGAGAGTTGTACATATGAGCAGATTCATTTTATGGTGTTTATTTGTGCATATGAACATAACTATTGGTTTATAAATTGGGACCATTGTACTTTCTGGAGCACAGAGGTCTCAGGTTGCATGCACCACTGGAAATTACTCCAACTATGTAATACACATGCATACAACCTTTGCTTTTGACAATGAATCTCCAAATTCATTAAATATATCCTTCCTCACAAAGCATACACTAAAGCCAAAGCTGAACTACCCGTTTAATGAAGGTGCTACTTCATTTAAATGTCAGTAAAATGAAATAATTGGGAGCAAATTTGAGGAGCCATTATTCCTGTTGCCTGGAAACTTAATGAGGTTGAGTTACACTTGATCCATCTAACTTTACAATGGAGAGGGTTGGAAGCAGACAAGACAGTTTCTCTGATACACATTTTTTCTCTGCATACACCAACATGCATTTACTTACAAACATGGCCAAATCACACCTAATGAAAAAAGAAGAAAAGTAGGTGTTGGTATTCTGCAGCATTGCCTCCCTTTTGCAGGAAAGATATTTCTTACATCACTCCAAAGCACTGCTGTTTTACAGGAATGGATTCCATTAGCACTGTTATCTTAATTCTCTTTGCTCAAGTAATTGTACTGATATAAAATATGTAGAGAGGATGGGGAAAAAAGTAAGCCAACAAGGGAGTTGTCTTCAACTTTGAGTCACCTCTTTTCGCACATCAGAAAGGTATACAGAGAAGCTGCTCCTGGGGTCTAGGAAAGGTCAGGGAAGGGAATCATCCCAGCTGAGAACTACTGTCCACCCTGCTATTGCTCCCAAGGCACTTCCTGAAGCTCTCAAAAACAAGACAGGGTAAGCTTACAGTATAGATAATAGATTATGTTCACAATTTGTATGTTCCAATGTCTATAAACAGCAGAGAATGGGTAATCCTTGGTAATGAAACTGATCTTGTGACTAATGAGAGTGCTTCATATGTGGCATGTTTCTGCCAAGGCTGATCCATTAATTACCTTTAATTATCATTTGTATCTGAGCAGCGCTTTCTCATTTTGGTTTGTGAATGCCAGGTGTGGCTGTATATTACAGGTTTTTAGGGGGTCATTTTTAAATAGCCTTCACCTGTGATAATTAGTATTGAATGCTACAAGTTAAATAAATGTGTTTGAAAGGGGTCCATAGCATCATGAGGACCTCTTAATTGCATAAATATAAGACATTTAACATAGATCTTGACTATCTGATTTGTCAACAAAGCAATACACTTCACTACATGAATGCACACAATTAACGCTAGAACACTTACATAAATTTTGACAATAAGGCCATAGATTTTTAAATTATGATAATGCTGATCATGCACAGGTTTTAAATGGTGGCATTCTGGACTTTTGATGACAATGCTACTTGCTGTTTTTGATAAATAATAATAATAATAAAAAAATAAAAATGTTACCAGATTACAATAATCTTAATCAGGGCTGTGATTTAATCGCAATAGATTTTGGGGAAATGTCACAGGGAAGATGAGAGCAGTTGCATCACACATGATGAATTTGTATTAGACTTGAATTTGACTTAAAGGCTGGCTGAAAAAAAACAAAAAAATCATGTCATACTCGACTCAAAAAAGTCAAAATTACATTGCTCACATGTCACCTGATTGTCCCAAAAATCTCATAAGATGTAAGATGTGAAGGTTTTAAAGTGCTATGTAATGGTTATACTAGATTGTTGGTGCTATACTTTTTATTTGTTACCTTGTAATGAAAGCATCTTAAGTATCCTTGGTCATCCACACAGCAGTCCTGAAAGTCTGAGTTTGATGATGGACATTGCAATAATGTTGACCAACAGTGGTCATTTCACTGATTAGATGAAGCAGCCTTACTGCTTGTTTGATCATCCCACCAGATGTCCCCTCCGCATAACTGGGTTTAAAAATGCGTGGCATGGTTGAGTGCATAGTCCTCCTTCCGCAGAGGTAAAGTGATTAGGCGATTTCACCCCCGGCAGCTTTCCCTCTACCTGCTCCACTGAAACTCCAGCTGTTATGCTGCAATGGCAGGGCTTCCTGCATGAGCGTCTTCCATAAGAGCATCTGCTCACATCGATGGGAAGCAATAATGTAGATTGAAATTTCACCTGGAGTGCTTCAGACTGCAGCGGACACAGAGGTAGTACGATCGGGGTGTCGGCATCAATTTAAGGACGCGGCCCCCAGGCAGGCTAATTAAAAGCATTATTCACCATTATCCCTTGAAAGGGGAGGGTTTTGTGGTTGTTTAACAAGCAGGGACAACCACAGGCTAGGCTGCCTTAATGTGCATGGATTAGGGAAGGCACACGACAGGAAATGCAAATGGGCTGCAGTGTTTTGTGCATTCATGCAAACGGGTAAATGTGTCATGTGGCCACTGTGTCCTCCGCTGCGGGCTAAGCGCTCCCAGGATTCCACTGCAGCACAACATGTCGTTGGGTGTAGAGCATGTGGAAACCATCTGACTATCAGCTGAACCATATTGTAGTGCTCTTTTAAGGCACATCAAATAGTGCAAGTGTCCGAATGAAGGATGGCGTGCAGTTTTCCTTCATACTATGGGATTAAAGAATATTTTATAGATAACAGATTTATCTGACCGCAGAGTGCAACTTAGTATCTCTGTGTGTACACTGTTAACAATGACCTTTAAACCCTCAGATCGGCTTTTCTCAACCTTCACTGCAGTGACTTTGTTTTTATATATATATATATATATATATATATATATATATATATATATTTTTTTTTTTTTTTTTTTTTTTTGGGGGGGGGGCTTTTTTCAGCTTTATTGAAAAAAACAGTGTAGAGAGACAGGAAGAACAGCGGAAGAGAGAGGGAGAGACGTGCGACAAAGGTCACACGGTCGGACTCGAACCGCCGATGCCGCGCCTCGTAATGAGCATGTGGACAGTGCTCTACAGGCTATGCCACGAGAGACCCCCAACTTTATGATTTTTAAGGGCATGATCTCATCCACCCTACAGTTTCTACTGTATGTATTGTTTTTTGTTCTCCCTTGTCCCTTATTTTCACTGTACTTTACCAATAATGAAGATTTCATGAGCTAAGGACCACACTATCAAATGAATGCAAATATGTTTATTGAGTAGGTGTTTACAATTTAAAAAAGCGATAAATAGTAATATGGGCGACATGTCTGTGGTGTGGAGAAGACTTCAGCGAAGGATTCACCGTAGCTCCCAGGCTCGGTGAACCCCCAAAGCCTTCATAAAGAAAAAGCACTGTTTGCACTACTTGAAGATCTTGTAGGTCTGCATAGATGTAAAGTTGATGACCAGCAACCTACTAGTTTGATCACGCTATCTGAGACATCTGGACAGGAAGAGGTAGTTGCGGCTCTGACACAGAAAGAGTGGCCAGTAATAAGTTTGGGGAGATTCCGGATATGGACATACCTTGGCGAAGATGGGAAAGTAATCAAAATCGGGTTGTGACGTGTACGTACAGTCCCTCTCCTGAACTTCAGATATTTTAGCTCTGTATAATTGTATATTTTAACCTTGCCATGACTGAGATGCTCTTTGTATTCATGAATGTACTACTATCTTCATTTTTCTGTATGCATTTCCATACCTAACTGGTGGCTGTGCATTATCCCTGACAAAAATAAATAAATTCTGTCTATCTCCGGGTAGAGAATAGTTGATGGCTAAATTGCAAATAAATTTAGTCATGAAGGAATACTGGGCATTCTCCTGTACACTGGAAAACACTATTCAAAACAGCATCACTATTTGGTTTGAGTTTTGCCCAGCACTACATTATTTTCAATCAAATGACAGTGTGATGTAGAAAGCTTGGGGGGCATTCACATTAGTGTGAGAACACAAACACCTCTGATTCCACAGACAATTCTGTCACAATATGTACATCTGCTTCTGTCGCAATAGGTACAGCTGCTTCTGTTGCAGTGTTGGTGTGCTTTGGCCATTGGAATCACATTGGGAATGTGAGCTTAGAGACCAGCTGAGTGTTACCTATAACAGTACTCAGAAAGAGGGTCTTTATAAATCACAATTAGGGTGGAGCTCCAACACCTCCAAGCTGCCAATCATTCTTGCTTCAATGAATGAAAAGATATTTAACCCTCCTGTTATGTTGCGGGTCAAATTGACCCTTTTTAAAGTTTGAAAATCTAGGAAAAATACTTAAAATTATTTTTTCAGTATGAAACTTCTTCTACTGGCCTTAATTAGTGTAATCAACATTTTAAATGAAAATGGTTCATTTCATGTATTTGCAAACCCCCCCTGTATGGGGATTGACCCGGGAACATTTTTGCTGTACCTAAAAAATGAACAGAACAGGAGGGTTAAAAACTGAATCAAAAGCTGCCTGTATTGAAAACACACTTGCTGGTTCAAATATGTATCTGAGGGACAAGTTGGTATATGTGGGAAAATTGGCTAAAGGTAAATTCTTAACTTGTTTCAGGATTTTCTTTTTCTGAACAAAGATTTATTATTACATTTGAAAGGCTTGCCATTCTGTGTTGTAGAAGTAAAGCTGTCCTTGGGGTGTTCAAAACCAAGCTTGATGTAAAATTTCTGAACAGAAATTAAAATGGCACGCTGTATGGGGCTGCATGGCTCACTCTCAACATTGTAGTGTTCTAATGTAAATGAGCAATTCACTGCGATATTTGAATCTCATGCATCTAGGGTTCATTAAGCCTCAGTTAGTAATGGTAGCGCTACAATGAGCCGTTAATCGCTGGCTCATTTCAACCAATCAAAATCTTTTGCTTCTTACAGGAACACACAGCAATTGGTTCATATCAGTGAGAATGGCTCCACCTATTTTTTTTTTTTTTTGTTGATCTAATGCCCATCAGTGGCCTTGATCTGTCATGTCTGCGTTTGATGTCATGCAAAATGGGGGAAGATAGTCAGCCACATTGAGGGACAGCTGCCGGGGTTGGAGTGTACACAGCCAAAACCAAATAATTTTCTAGAGTATCATCGTGGCAGTTCACCGGGCCCGCTGGAGAAGGCCTCAAGGATGTGCAGCATCTTTAAAAGACTGACAGATGAATGAATTACCCCCCTACCCCCACCCTAGATTTTTTCTGTTTATGCAGCATTATAGCAGCCTCTATCAGATGGGGAGTGGGGGTGTTAATTAAACAACTAATTAGAGAGTTAGGTGAGAGGAAGAGATTAGGGTCAGGGGCAGCCTGAAAGCATATGCTTTGCTAACTTTCACATTTGCAAAAGATAACTTTAGGAGGTTGGAGGGGGGTGGGGTTACAGAAGCGGCAGAAGATGTTGGCTCAGCACATTGATATCAGCCCCCACACCACAGCACCTTTTAGCATGTGCTGACATGAGTATAAAAAAGTAACCAGCATACCAACACAGGTGCTTCTCCTTAAGCATAAGTATGTTGCTTCACGGGGCCCCTACAGCCTCAGTTGCAAGCACAGTTCCCTAACCGTTATGCTACATTGCAGCTTAAATTTCAGTACGATGGAGAGCAGTCCTCTTTAGCAGACTCTGCTCACTTCCCTCCCTTCCCTGGTCCTCTTTTCACTTATGCTTCACAACCTTCCTATATCAAGGAACACAGGTGCAAAACTGAGGCACAATTCCCAGCCCAAAATTCAGTCTCCTTTCAAGGGCAAAGGCTGCCCATTCACTTCTGTCCACCAAGTCTGGCAGCCTGTTTACAAGCTCACTATTGACTAAATCGACTCCACTACCTAATCTTCCTTTGTAATGCATTTATTTGGATTTATCTTTCCTTGAACATTTTTTATCCTTTTCTTGGCCAACTTTAGCTCAGGAGGCAGACCTCAGGCATTCTACCGTGCATTGATTCAGTGGTTTATAGGGTCTGTCTTCCCTGGTGTTTTACACACACACACACACACACACACACACACACACAAACCTGTATCTTTCATCAATCCAGTTTATCTTATGAACAAAACAGAATGGTGCAGTTTTGTTGGCTATGTTCATAAATGGTACAATATATTAGAGTTTTATGTGTGATGTGAACAAGGTTAGCCTGTAAAATCACTGCTCACATTAGCTCCATATTGCTGATATCTTTAAATATGCTTTCCACGGTGTCTTTGAACTCCACATTTAAAAGACCACACTGCATGAATACAAAAAACCCTAAAATCAACACACTGTTGCCGTGTTCCTCAAATAAATATAACATTCATGCAGTATAGTGCCATTATGTTCAATTATGACAAACTGGCATGCATTAAGAGATGATGTGGAGTAAAATATTTGCTGTTCAGCCATGCGTGATGACATTAATAATCACATGTGCACTGGAGATAGTGTCTGCCTTATCTGTCATGAGAGTTCTTTTGGTTTAATTCCCAGTCAGTTGAGTATTCTCAGGCAGATGAGTATTATCTGTACACAGTACATTATCATTACAGAAAATAGGTCTGCTGTACAAATAAATTGTTATAGAGACTTAACAAGTCTCAGAAGCTAATGGACCATAACAGCTGGCTTTAATTACCAAACATTCTATATTAATCCTCTGATTAATGAAGACTGCAAGAAAAGATCAAACCATAAGTGAGTTTGAAATGGAGGCTAAGGTTGTGCTATCATTTTATACATGTCCAGTGTCACTCTTTTTCATCTCAATTTTGCTTTATTTTTTTAAATCGTTTGTGATTTTACTTATTTTATATTCTTTCGACTGGAAAAAATTCTCATTTCACTTATTACTTGAAACCACGGGTAAGATCGTGAGGAGGTACATCATTCCGCAAACAAGACAAGCTCTCTCTACATGCGATTAGCAAGACAAGTACATGAAAGTGCATTCATGGATTGCTCAAATCCTTTAAAAACCACTTTCATGGGGAGGTGCTTTTTCCATCAGAGGCTGGTTCTGAGCCATTGATTCCCATAAGCTTTAAGTCAGGGCCTATGGGACAGGACACCAAAGAATGTAATGATAAGCACAATTTGACCTTACAGATTATCACATGACTATATTTAAACAGTGTGTCTCTTTACAGAAAGTAATTTCTATCAATTTAGCTGTGACTTATGAAATAACCAGGAACTTATCGAGAGATGGAGCAAAATCAATAGCATGAATAGCTAATTAAAAGTTATGTTAGAATTAATCCACTGGATTGCGAATGGCATTTTGTTAAGTAGCAATTAAAATCCAAGCCTGTTATGTGCCTGATATGAGCAGAGGAACTGAATCTATCCAATGCCATGTCCATCCATCCATTTTCTAAACCGATTATTCCTGCTCATGACCAGGGATAGGGGTGGGGGTGGGGGGGGAGTTGGCTGGAGCCTACGCCAGCAGACATTGGGTGAAAGGCGCAGGACAGGTCACCAATCCATCACAGGGCCCAAATACCATTCACCCACACATTCACATACCAAGGACAATTTAGACTCTCCAATTAACCTAACCTGTATGTCTATGGATTGTGAAAGGAAACCTGGAGTACCGGGAGGAAACCTACATGGACACGGGAAGAACATGCAAACTCCACTCCTTTGGCCGGGATTCAAACTCCGAAGCTGCCAGATGACAGTACTACCCACTGCACCATCGTGCCACTGCAGTACCATATACAGTTATCTCCAATTCCGTCTACAACAAAATAATGGAAACATTTATATAGCACACATCAGAGAGATGGAACAATTCATGTTCAATGAATTCGTACAGTAATATTGTGTCAGTGACACTGGGTGGGATATTGTGTAGGTGTCATCTCTATCCGAAGGTGTTTATATTTGAGCTCTATTCCTGTGGGGGTTCTGATTTAAAAAGCTCAACTGACAGTGTTCTGCTTCATTGGCTGAGCTGAACAGAGACAGCTGTTTCCACTGTTTGTTTTTGTAAACAGCCACTCTAGACACTCTTCTTGATTTTTTTTTTTTTTTCTTTCATTTTTTTATTTTAAAGACAGCCACCTTTAAAGGGTTTTTTTGGATGGAAAAGCTCTGCATTGACAATGAGTGAAAGCTCGATGATATTAGAGTCAATTTATGGTGTTTCCAGCTCATTAAGTGGTTAGGACAGCCACAGCAGTGATCCCTGAAATAGTCAAATCTGTATTACAGGTACTGCATGATTCTCACAAAGTTATAAGTGGCCTCTTCAAAATATGCTATAATGAACAGTAATAGATAATGGTTTAGCAATGCGATTATTTATTCATGGAATACCGCTTCAGTGGTGCGATCAATAATTGGCTCTGAGGTTCTCCCTTTAATTGATACAATTGGTTGCATTAGGCCAATGTCGCCCCCGATGAACGGCTCGTAGTGCAATCGGTTATTCAGCCAGTTCTGTCTTCAACTGGCAAGGAGGTCTCCGATCCCACAGCACTGACCAGTTACATGAGGGCTAATTAAAGTCCATATATGTCTGATTTGCATGTCTGTTGCAAACATACTCGTACTTCCTTGCATGGAGCCTCTCATCTCAGCATGCATTGGGTGAGAGGCAGCAATACACACTAGACAGGTTGCCAGTCCATCACAGGGCACACACACCATTTATTCACACACTGTACCTATGTGCAGTTTAGACTATCCAGTTAGCCACACAGAAACCCACATGGACACAGGGAAAACATTTAAACTCCACACAGAAACTCCAGGATTGAAACTGGGGATCTTCTTGTTGTGAGATGAGTGCTATCCATTGCCACCCCTCAGGCAGGCCAAAAGACATTCATGTACCAGGGTCCAACAGTAGCTCAATAGAGAGTAAAACACATCACTACCTTCCTATTTTCAAAGTAGCATGCTATTGGTGAGCAAAAGGGAATCCATGACGGCACTGGACCATCTGAAGCCCAGGCTCTTGAACCCAACTCCAGACATATTTCCTTTACTTCTGCTATTGTGTGAGTTGAAGACTCAATGACTAAGTTCGTCATTTCTAGTACTTATAAGCTTAAGACCTCAACTCAAATCAAAAATTTCCCTTAATTTGGACTTACAAATAAATGTCACTACATTTTGTCTTCGTAACTATCAGAATGGATCACAGACCAGATGGTGGTTGAGATGTGCATTCATTATAAGCTAAAGTAAATTTTTAAAAATCAATGATTTAGTCTGGACATTATATTGTTCAGTCGGGACCACAAACCAGACCTGTACAAACAATTTATAATTTAAAAACCGGACATTCTTGTCAAAAAACCAGGCATCTGGCAAACCTAGCTCTCTTTGAAAGAAAAAAGCTCATCAGCTCCTCTATTTTTGCTTTTAAAGAGGTGGTCACATTAACAAATTCAGTCTGCTCAAATGACTGCACAGCACATCGACCTCTGGGAGTGTGTTCTCACAAGCATAAATAACCAAAAGTCAATCTTGTTGGTTGATGATGTGGAGAATATGTCCCTTTAAAGCACGCTTGAGCACCCAAGAGTCCACCAACTACCATCCCAAAATCAATACTGACACCTTCTGGGTTGTATATCTTTTCAGTCACTCCGTCAGTCAATTAATTAATTAATTAATCAATCTGATCAATGAATTGTGTTTTATTTAATGTAGCACCTGTAATTTTAGTAGGGTGCACCAAAATCAATAAAATTGTTTAAAGACCAAACCATGAAATGGCACAAAAGTATTTATTTTTTTAAATTTAAAAATAGAAGGCATGGAAATACAGAACGCATGCATGTGCAGCATTAGCAAATCAGTCCATCACCAGTGAAAAGGCTGGATTAAGGTTTAATGTTTCTCCAAGACAGTTAGTGACCCATCTATACCAACTGCATTAAGGCTCATAAAATCCTTTGTGGTTTATAAGTACGTTTTTGGCAGCAATCCCGATCGCGATGGATGACTCACGGTCTGCTTGGAGTGTATCTGCCAGTAGAAAGGAAACTGAGGCTCTTGGAAGTACAAACTGTGATAACGATTTCTGAAAATATTAGAACAGTTTGTGTCGATCAAGGAACTGTGACTTCTCAAAGGTAATTATTTTCTCAGAGGTGTTATTTTCTCTAATATCAGAATGAAATGCATCAGTTTATAGGTATCTGATATCTTTTCTGCTTTTCCTGAGGCCAAGAATCCACAACTCATTAGATTTTTCTTGCAGGCAGGGAAACTTCTGTTGCATATAGTTGTCATGTGCATGAGGTATATTTTTATGTCTGAGGAGAAATGCCTACAGACCCTGGTGACTGACTCCTGCAGAATTTGAATGAGCTGAAGGTGAGGGAAGGGGTAGTTGAGTCACTCTTCGAGAACAATTTATCGACCCCATTTGTCAAAACGGATCGCTGAAAATAGCTCTAAAAACAGGAACAGCCAGAGGTACAGAACCATTCATTTTAATGTCATTGAGCAGTTTGCCTTCCACACGTTGGCTGCAATGCAGCCCTGCGCAAACTCTGCGGGTGATTTATGCACCAGTCTGCTCTGGAAGAGAAGAAACCTGCACCCATTCCAGCAGGCTCTTCACATGATGTGGGAGAATCAATCAATGATTTCTTACAAGAGTTCATGCTGATCTGGGCTGTGGGGAATCTGTTTCCACACATCTGCTTTCGGCGATTCACTGGGTGATTGGGTTTCAGTACGCCATGCTTAGATAACAACATGTGTGACCTAGAGGTTGCTAGCTCAAATCCCAGATGGAGCCACACTGTTGTAACCAAGGACAAAGTGCTAAAACAACTCCTTGAGCTCCAAGAAATATGCAACAGTTTGAACTGATTGTATGTACACATGTAAGCAATGTATTATGCCCTAGAAATGCTAATGCCTGGTAAACAAAATAAATAATGCTATTCATAGTGAGAGAACTGCTCAATGCAGTTAGAACTCTTGGGTATTGACGGTATACAGGGGAAAGTCGATTGGGTTGCCATTAGCAGAGTATGTGTGTGGGGGCGTTCGGGGGATGGGGGGGGTGTTGAAACTGGTTCAAGGACCACTGCATCCAAAAACAAAAAAATAACAATAAAGCAGAACATCAGAAGCCCCTATTCTCTTTGAGGGCAACATGGTTCTCACACAAAAAGGAAAACAAACACCCCAAAAAAATACAAACACAAGGGAAAAAACATCCTTTCATACAGTGACTGCAAATCTTCTAAACCTGCATGGCTATCTCAGCTCAAAAAATCTGTCTCAAAGATATTCCAGGCAATGATATCGGTAGATAACAAGGATGTATGACTTTGCAGGCAATATTTTAATTCTCAGCCGGATCATTCTCATGTGGTACATGGTTTTAAGGAATCAAATGTTGGCTGTTTAATGAAGCAAATATATCCAAGGATCTAAACTGAAAACAGAGTGCTGTGGTAGAACTAGACATTTGTGTTAGTGTATTGATCTTTCACTATATAAAAAAATAATAATAATAAAATACTTTTTTATATTAAAAAATAAATAACTAAATAAATAAATAAATAAAATCCATAACAGACCAGACATATTTTTTTGTCCTAATCTGAAGTAATGACCGTGGCCTTGATCTAAATACACTCCCCTAACTGCAATATTTTCAATCCTAATCTGGGAACAATTTTAAAAAATTGTACTAAGATTATTTTTTTCTGGAAGATGATCTGACCCACTGACTCTCTGCATAATGAAGCCTTAGTTTAATCTCAGCTAAAAGCCTGAGAGATCAGTCTCCTTTATTTGTGTGTGATAAGCAGTGCATTAGAAACATTTAGAGAAAATAGAAATTAGGAGATGGCCATCTCCATTTGCCTGTGGTTGGCTCTAATCACAGGAGAGGTGTGGTGAAGGGTGGTGCTGCGGGGGTGGGGGGTTCAGGAGTGGGGGGTTCAGGAGTGAGAGGCGGGTGTCTGTGGTAAAAGGGGAGGGGAGTAAAGCCTCACGCCAGCACCCCGCCTGGTGCCTCTAATAGTGGTGCATGTTCTGTATGCGCTTGTTCCTAATGAGGGCCTGGCGAGTAACAGTAGCGCAGGCACTCTGATAACTCCACATATCGCACTGGGGGATCTGCACATCGCGCTGGGGGATCTGCACAAGCCGTGTGAACCCATTTGACCTGTCCACGGGGAAGAGGGCACATAAACAAAATTAAAATGCTGCAAAAATGGAAAAAAAAACTAGCTTCTGCATGAAGACACACTTGTTTATTTAGTCACTGTGCATTTAGTTCAGTCACTTTAAGAGTCTGTCCACAGCACTGGCAGTCAAAGCCAATTACATTAACTTTAGTGGCCTCTTTAGGTCATGGCTCCTTTTACATCGTACAACAGTCACCAAAAAGGAGCCAAGCAACCGTGCTTTGTTTTTATTACTAACTGAAATCACTGCTAGTGATTAGCAATACTGCGCTGGGTCAGTTTCATCTCTGCACATTGCAGGCTGGCCTGAAGGTGAAGCCACACTAAGCGGTTTCGCCAGGCAGCGGCATCACCTCCATTCACTTTCAATGAGAGGCAGCAACACACCTCCACAAGGCATGGTGGGATTGCTGGGGGCTATTCGGTGCAGCGGTGGGGGCAGATGGCCAAAGTTTTATCTTAAAGTCCCAGGCGGCACAACTGCATGACACAATAACCAATCGGATTTGATCTCCGACATGTAAATTCTTCACATTTTCAAATCTTAGTTCCCCATTCATTGGTTTCCTCATTGAAAACACGTTAATGACAAAGCGATGACGGCATATATATTCATAATATATACTGAGGTTGTGCTCCTGTAGCCTAAAAATCTCTTTTATTCATACAATGATACCCCTCCAAAATTAAAAAACAAAGCAAGAATGCAACCTATTTTATTTCAAATTAATAATTAAGTTTCATAATCTCATAGACCACAGCATACCACAAAAATAGGGCTATACTAATACAGCTAGGCTATATCCAATAGCCCAACCAAAATACAAAATGCAATCTTATGTTTTTACTACATTCAACCCGATCAACATTTAACAAACACTACTGTATGTAAAAAAAATAAATAAATAAATAATAGTAATAATGACACGCCCACGATAGGCCGATTGTGGGGCGTGAGAGCAGTGTCAGGCAGTCTTGCTGGAAATAGTGTGGCCTCACCATAAAATTAATAACTAATATGGGTTCTATTGGCAACAAATGTGACCATTTCCGAAGATCTCATTTAAGTTAAGCAATACAAATCAACTTTGAAAATGAATTTTAAAAAACACCTCAGCTGTATTAAAATGTGTTTTCTCACACAATTGAAGGTAACAGAGAAGCCATCATGATTATTTTATGAAAAACACAAAAAGAACATTATTGTGTGAAATGCTGAATGAGCCACATAACACAAGCGTAAGGGAAACACCGATGCATTCCAAGGGCTTGCTGTGATTCAATGGCATGCCATTCTCAAAGGTAAATGGAAAGACAAATTTAAAGGCGCTAGCATGTAAACAAATACAGCATGTAAACAAATATGCTTCCAGTAAGCTGTATTGGAACAAAGTTTTGTTTATTTCTGAGTGTATTTAATTGTGTAAATATTCAAATATTTTCATTATTTTTCATATTTACATAGTTTCCCTAGTCATTAACTGCAATTCTAGAGCATCTGTTCAGTACCAAAATACATGATGTGTTATGCCAGACTGCAAGACCCTATGTTAAGCCTTGTGAAAATGAAAATGAGCTGTTTTCACACCTGTTCTTCAAGTTTCACTTGGTAAGGTGTTAAATAACCATCAACTCTGTTTTACCTATTTTTTGTATTCTCTCTTGTCAGTGAGAGTCCCTTAAAGCAATAAACCTTTTTGCAACCAAATGCTAAGCATTCTAAACTATTCACATGAAAAGAATAGAATAGAATAACTATTTTCCAGAGAGAAACTTAATGAAGTTGTTGGTTCCGGAAGAAAATGCAGAATTATGTATTAATATCATATGAACATTTAGTTTATATTACCCTGGAAATACACACAAATTGCAAACCACTCATGGCACTACCTTCAGAGAAGTGTGTAGTCATGGAATCTGAGAGAACTGTGATAAAAGAATTTGATACAAAGCTCTGACGGAACCTAAACCAATTTATGTTGACAGTGAATGTAGAGGGCTTTAGGACACCCCAAGAAAACCCTTTAAATCCCTTTCTGGATCACTGACACTGACTTCCAAATGTTTGCTTCTAGTAATTCCTCAAATGTGTGTTAGTCATTATTGTTTTGGTTGCTTTCCCTGAAGTCAAGGCTGGCAGCCTTTAAAAATCTACAACAGTAAAACAGTCCGTCTTTAAGCTGCCCAATTCTCAAAGCGCAGAGCAGCATTTTTACATATCCCAGCTTTTACACACAGGGAGTACATTTCAAGGCGTGTGTACATTTCAAAAGAAGTGGTCAGAGGAAACATTCCTTACACAATTGCAAAGCTCATGGCTCATGCCTTAAACTTAATGAAATATTCTCACTGTCTTGCACGCACAACTTTGTCATTCAGTGATGGACAGTGGTGCTTTGGCTTCCAAATGGGGTCAAAGTCAAAGAAATGGAATGAATGTAATAAGGCCCCCATTCCTCAGATGGTGGTCTGCATTTATTCACATAAATTGAAAATGCATTCAGTCTTCCTCAAGAGCATCAACTCCGAACAGACTCCACTGAATCTTGGTCCCACTCACATTAACAATGAACCACCATTCTCTTTTTTATGCAATAAATAAAATTCCCCATCATGCTCCTTTGTCCAGACGGTGAGTAATCCAGCCGCTGTTACTTGAAGGAGCAGGGATCTGAACCATGAACGCCAAAGTCATTCATCCAGGCTGACATCATCTGAGGCCACCAATATTGACCTATTTTGTCTGACTCTCAGCGCTCAGATGAAGGACATCTACCCGCTCATCCACCTTTCCATGACCACGTAACCCCTCCTGGAGAAGTTTGTTTGCTTGTATGTATGTTGGGGAAATGAGCAATCCTCGAGTGACCTGCTCAGTAACTCGTATTCCCCGTTCACAGATGGACTATGACAGGAATGAATTCCCCTCAGGCTGACGGCAGACTCTGTACCTGCCGTCCCTCGCTTAATTCAGAGACCGAACTGGTGGCTGCGAAATGCATGCTGGGCATTTTTCTCTTTTTACTCACCGTATGGCAGTCACACATCCCGTCCTGAAAGTGAATGGAAGGAAAGCGTGGGCTCTGCAATTTAATCTGTTTCACCCCAGAATACCTTCACTGCAAAGACAATAATGATCACTGAACAGCTAAACTGCTCCTTTGTCACAACGTTTGACCTTGCTTTATGGAATTTAAAGTTTGTGTGTGTGTGTAGGAGGACAGAGATTTTAAAAATTGAGGAATATTGGACAACAAACACATCAGGATGATTGCCACAGCCTAGTAAAGCAAAGACAGTTAAATCAACATACCATTGATACCATTTTAGCAGCCCTGAATGGAAATTCATCACCTACACCCAGACAAAGCATATTGATCTCTAATTGAGTTTAATTGGTTGTTGTTGTTTTTCTGTTTTTTTTTTGTTTGTTTACCTTATCAGGAACTTTAAAAATGTTTAAATGGCACATCAATACATTCATAAAACATTATTCACATGACATGTATGCTCAATGTTTTTTTCAATATTTACTGATAACCATCAGGAGATTCCTATGCCTGGTTCAACATGGATGGAATGTTTTTCTGTAACCAAGGCCCTGTTTCACATATGTGGCTGAGTTAGCCCAATTAGTTTGCTGACATTTTGGGATTTTAGGTTTCACAAAGTAAGCTCACAGTTTAGCCAGACTTATTACCAGGACAACAGAATCTTGAGCCCAAAACTGTAAAACCACTGGGTTAAGCTTCAGTTAGCTGGATAACATGCACATAGCCAATAACCCACACGGTGAAATCACACACAGTGACAGAAGAAACAGACGCATGTTTTGTAAGAGGTTCTTGTGAATGAACAAGCCATCATGGTAAGAAGATGCGACTAGATCTTTTAAGCCACCCAGACAATGCTACCAATTTAGTTTTTAGGGAATTCTAGCAAATAAGTACAGTTGTAAAAAAAAAAAAGAAGAGAAAATTAAAACGTGGCAGAGACAAAGAAACAAATGCAAAACATCAGTAAAGTCACAGAAATGAAAATATCAGCAAAGCCATAGTGTGCTGAGCAATCAGTAAAGTGGAGCCTACTTTGCATTCAATAGGCATATCAGCGTGTTCAGATTTCCTGGCTATGCAAGGGTGAACACTATTAAAGAAAGTTAATTTATACGCAGTCAGGTAAATTTGATATGATATACAAGAGGGTTTCACAATGGTAATATTTGCATAAATAGTACGTGATCTACAACTACAAAACAAAATAAATAAATAATAAAAAAACATAGGTTACATTATGTGTTCAAAAAAATATTGCTTTTGTCAGTTTCAGTGTCACATGATCCTGCAAAAGAGCAGCGTCATCTCACTGTGTCTATACACTTGTAAGGAGTGTGATCCTCTTTTTGGCACGATTCGTCTCCACTTTACAGCAGAGCAGGTGCACACCGTTATCCAGAATGATGCAATGCTAGATTAACAAATCAAATCCTAATTCACATTCATGAAATGGAGTGAGCCCAAACTCAATTAACGAAATAATTTGATACAATACACATTAATTGTCCTGGAATGTTTAAGGGACGTATGTAAAAGAGGGCACTGATGACACGTTTTTGGATATATGTACAGCATGCTATAAAATTATTTGAGGAATGCTCAAACCATAACATTCTCAAAACCAAATGAAAATCTTGCTGGAATTGCCTCCAATGTTTCTGAATCTTAACTTGTTAGCTGGAAGTGCCCAACAAAAACAATTCACTTCCAATTACTGTTGATATAGCATATTTACTTTTTTCTTCAGAAAGCATGAAACCAATTTCAAGCTCCGATTAGATGCACACAATGAAAAGGCAAAGGCACAGTTAACTGTTTGGAAAATAGCTAGAGGTCACATACATTGCCAGCAATCTGGAGACTCTCTTCACAGCCCCAGTGGCAGAGTGAAATGGCATAGGCAGGTTAGTATCTTATAGGAGATAACTCTCCTTAATGGCACTAAAAAAAAACTTTAGTCTGGCACCACAGAGCCCAGCACAGGCCCTGTGGACATACAGAAACTGCTCTCACAAAATGGAGGGAGCTGGACTAAGTGTGAAGGAGCACCACTGAGACTGAAGGTCACTGGGCTGACTGATAGGCTGTGGTTCTCTCCTAAGTGCCTCTAAATGTGACTCACTGTCTGAGATGGTGATTTCACACAAAATCCTTAGAATTAGTTGCTGTCACCCCGTGAAAGGTTTTCTGAAAGCCGTGCTTTAAAAACCGTGCCTAAGCCCATTGGCCTTCTCACCAGGACTGACGGAGCTGATGGTAGACATTTCCCTTTATTTATAAAAACTGACGGCTCCACTGCAGCAGTTTTCAGTTTTGAGATGCCAGTTCATTAAATGACATTGACAATTATGCTTTTTCTGCTGTCTGTTAATTTGTTCATTGTTGAGTGGGAAAAAGACTGACCATGAACAAATGACTGCAACCCGACCCCCTACATTCACACCCCTCATGGTAACTTGAGGGTAGAACAGTATTGCTATCTTCATGCATAAATTCATACAAATGTACTTACATGCATAGCTGCCATCTCTCTTTGTGGATAAATAAGGGCTAATTTGAGCCCTAAAATAAACACTCTAAGTCTCTCTGCCAACCAAAAAACATACTTCTCCCTTACTAAGACTTATAATAATTATTTAGATTTATTTTTTCAGTCTAGCCAATCTTGCTTTTGTATAATGTGGGTGAGGGAGCATTCAGTACAAGGAATGAGATCTCTATCTTCTGGAAATAATGTATTGTGCTCTTTTGATATAGGCCACCCATATTCCTCTACTCTTGTGACAACAGAATTAATTAATTCACATGTTAAGAGAATTATCCTTCTGTTGCTGGTGCAGCCTGTAAAATAATAACCTAAATCAGATCATATTCTGGTCAGTACATCAACAAACAAGAGAGGCTGATTCTCTATTTTCATGAATAATGGGGGGGCTTTTGTTGGGAACAGCTTTCAAGGAAAGTTGTCAAAGATAGAACTTTCTTCCAAGGTGTCTACACATGGTACTTTCATTAGGCAGCTTTGCTGATGTGTCTTGCCACACATATTCCACTATATTCACTCTCATATTTTCTAGTGAAGTCAGTACAAATGAGTTAAGAGCATCAGGTCTGGCCTCTCATGGGAAGAGGATTTGGGGCTGGGTGTGTTTTTGCTTGCTTGGTTCATTTTTGTTTTTGGGCAACTAGAACTATTTGAACAAATTCTGCTTTTAAATAAACAAAATCAAAGCTGAGATCAGGCTTTCTCGTCGCCTTGGTTTCTGTAGAATGTACAATGGTGCCTCTCTGTTACTCTGGAGCCCCAAGAGCCTGAGTCTGTGTTTTCAGATGTCATTGAATTTATTCTCTCCAAATGCCCTCGGGCAAAATATCAAAGCCTCCTGCTGTGAAGCCTCAGGACCCCGAGGCTCTATTCCAGCCCTCTGAATGCACTTAGACATAAATACCCAGTGCATCCAATACAAATGCACAATATCATGTGTTTCCTTTTAAAGCCAGTTAATTAAATACAATTACCATCACCTTTAATGTGTTTTCTGTGTAAATAGCAGAAAATGGAAGCCAGACTTAATTAAATGGATCAAGTTGCATTTTGCTTTTTGGAGGTAGCATATTTTCACCTTTGATAAAAGGTCTTTAGATTGGCTTCTGTGTTCGTGCATTTGCAATAAATTGCTACCCCAGCCCCAATTAAGTTTTTTTTTCCTGTAGAAAAGCACAGGGTAAAAAAAAAAGGACAGCAGACATGGCCGTTTGCTTCAAAACATGTTATTTTCTCATTTTTGGGAGAAAACAAATGTTTTTGCTTTTCCTTTACGTTCTTTTCTTTGGCTGGAGCACATCTCTGGGACTACGCTGAAGCTGCTACAAATTTTTACCCAAATTTTCTTAACCCCACAAATACATAATTATAATTTTATTAACTGAACATTCTAATACTGATATTACAATCACTACTGGTAATTCAAAACGATTTTTGATACATGGACTTATCATTCCAAGCCTACCAGTGAACCTACTCTTCAAACAGTTAAGAACAACAAGGGAACACTATGGAAGGCCAATACAAACTCAAGCATATCTCAGCGGCCATGTTGTACTCCCGCTTGACCTAAAATGGGGACCCACAGTGGAGCCGGGGGTGCTCTGTTCCCCTTAGTCCCGGGGAGTTTGAGGGGTGCAGGTAACCAAGGCCCCAGGCCAAATGTTGGCACTTGGGACTGGGAGGATACGCGGTATATAACGGGGTGCTCTGGGCAGTGCTAAGGCACAAACCTCTGGAGTTTTTGATAAATGAGGCTGCAATGGTAGCGGTTTCTTTAAACTGCTTTCCCCCTCGGCCACCGTGACAGTGTGATTAATATTCACCCGCGATTAAACTAATTTATCACCACCACGTGGGGGCTGCCGGGGAGGGGGGTGGGGTGGTTTCCATAAGAATCTGCAGTCACCTCAAAATGAATGAAATAATGAAAAACGGTGGTGGGTTATGATTGTGCAAATTGTGAGGAAGGGGAGAGAATTTTGGAAAGAGAGAGGGAGGCACTGTGATCTAACACTGACAACAATCAGACAACGGTGCTTATTTACTTTAGTGACAGTAACAGGGGGGATTGCATTTTCATTCATTTTATAAGTGTTTATTGCTTCAAAGCGTTCTGCACTTTCAAGTTGGGAGAGGGAGAAAATATAAAATGGCCTCAGTATACACAAACATCACATCAAAAGTCAAAACCAGGAGCATCAAAATGTCAGTAGTGATTCACAAAGTGGTGCTGGGAGAGAGTGGGGGGTGCATGCATGCCATGTATTTTTGCTGTCTTTTCTGTGTTGAATTGAGTTGATGCTCTGCAGGGAGTCTTGCAAACTTGCTGCACAGGTTGCACTGTATTAACTATACACAAAAATGATTTCACCTTCATTTCTTTTCATCCATAACAACTGAGTTGTTTGTCTGGCTCCACACTTATTGTGGAGGGAACTCCCTTCCTTTCCTCAACATGTCATCACAATTTACCTGGAAAAGTGAGAGATTATGCATAAAAGAAATGCAGAGGTGGAAAATCCAGGTTCAGAAAGTAAATGCCCTCCCCAGTAGTTGTTCCAATCTCCTGGATTTTCTAATTAGCACAATTCTTCAGCCAGGAGATGGAACTTATCTGTGAAATCAGCTGGCTGAATTCATGAGAGGACGTAACACTTGGCAGGACTTTTACTTTCTGGCCCCTGGACTTTCCACCTCGGAATAAATGCAATAAATATAGATAGCAAATGAGCAAAGAACAATTTCTGAAAAATCACAGCACAAGCCATTGTCACCATTGCCATCCAATTCTAATAGTGACAGCGCTGACCGTGGCTGTAAGGCTAATAAGATGAACTGTATTTGGCCATAGCACCTAGAAGGGTGGGAAGCAGGTTGTCATCCTCCTACTGCAGTGATCTTCATTCCTGGTCCTGGAGTGCAGTGGGGGTGTTTTTGCCTTAATATCAGCAATCAGTTCAAACCCTAGAAACCAGGTGAGGTGAGTTAACTGTGTAATCAACTGCTTTCATTGATCAATTAAGTGTCAAGCAACAACAAAACCCAGAAGACCCTGTGGGTCTCCAGAACCAGGAATGAAGATCAACGTCCTACAGTCTGCTAGTGCTAGCTGAGCCTGTTGCACGCGTAGCAAGTGGACTGCACAGCAAAATCCAGAAGGGAAAAAGTGTGTGTGTGTGTGTGATTTGTGTGTGCGTGCATGCAATTTAAGGAGGTGACAGAACAGTGGCAAAGTGTAAGTTGGCCACTAAATGTTACCATCTGTGCATCTTAATTTTGAGGTTAAGTGTATTTTTTACAAAAGATTCAGATCCTAACAGAAGTCCATCCACATTCTGCAGTGCTGCTCTTCTGTTCCTTTCATGCACATGTGTAACCTCTGGGGGCATAATGAAAGTTACTGTGCAAGCTGCTCTGGAGTTTCTTGAAGTGTATTTTCTTTCTTTTGGCCACAAACCCCAAATGCTTCCACATCAGCCACTGATAAAGCTGGCAGGTCATCAACGGTCTGTAAATATCTAAAATACCCTTTGCTGCAAGCAAAAACCTGTCAAAGCCAATCAATAGCATACACTAAAACAATATTTAAAAAATACCCTGAAAGTGCTGCTTTGAGCACAGATGACAAGAGGGAGACGGGAGGATGGAGAAGAGGAAGTGAGAAGAGTACAGAGAAGGGGTGAGAGAAGGAAAGTGTGGTAGAACAGAGGAGCAGGAAAAAGAGTGAAATGTTGGTAGAGATAAAGGAGTGATAGAGGCATATGTGAAGATAGGGAGAGAAACTCAATGTATTTGCATGATTATTTTTCTAGTGAAATGAACCATCATGCTTCTGCATTTTGGTAGTAACTAACTACTGTATGTACAGGGCCCACCAAGAATAAGTTTGGAGGCTGGAGAAAGTAGGACAGGAATGTAAATTGTCAAGTCTGGTTAACAAGAATCTCTGAAAGCTGGAAGCTCTGGATTTGATGGCAATATTGATAGCATAGGAGAGGACCATAGCCATGAAGAAAAATAGGCAGTCAAAGGCAACAGAACAGCATGGGGAGCCTTTTAATGGTCGTACCTACTTTGAATGAGAAGACACAGATGCTGCATATACACAATCCAAACATCTGATGAATACAAAAAAGTAATAGGCTAGGCTAGGCTTCTTAGTTACCAGTATTCATGTCTGGAGTTAACATGAACAATAAATAAATTGTGTCCATCACCTGGCTGTCACTAATATTTAAAGTAATGGGGTCATCTCTCCCCCTCCAAACCTGCACTTCATGGTCACATCTGCTCTGGTCCCTCAGTGGGGGCTTGAGCTTCCCCCAGTCGTCAAGAGCAGCAGAGATGTCAGCCATTTTATGACACAAATTGAACACCCACCTCTTTAGACTGAACCTCAGCCCCAACACTCTCTAGTACCTTAATCCAGCCTTAACACCTGATTAGACAAAACTTTTGCTTGTTTCAAAGCCTGTGGTGCTTTACTGTTGCTTGTTTAAAATGGTGGTTAAATGCTTATTAACACAATTCACAAACTGCCAGTGGAGTCTGCACTTCTTACACTTGCTGTCTTTCTTAGGACTATATTTTTCCCTCTGGAAAATTGCTCAACTTTGGTCTCTGATCTTTGCACTTGTAAGTTGTTCTGGATAAGACATTTGTAAAGTAGGTTAACATGGACTACTAATTTGCAGTGCATGCTTTGAAACAAAGTTATTACTATTTTACTTGCATTTACTGACGCTCTTCAACACAATTTAAAGGTAAACACGGGTATATTGAACGATCTCTGGCTTGTGGATGTGGTTGTGTGTGTGGATGTGGATGTATGTTTCCCTCAAGGGTGTAGAGAGCAAGCCAGAAGTTTCTGAAGTGAAGGTGGGCATTCCCAGAAATGAAAAAGATGCACAGCTCTGAGTTCATCATGCTTTTAAAAATGTTTTATTCCTCCTCAGCACCTACCACTGTGTCCTCAAAAGGCCTTCCTGGCTCAGGGACACAATGGCAGACACAGACACAGTAATTACATTCATAATCCATAATTGAATTTCCATTAATGCATTGCATTTGCAAGGAGGGTTAAAGATTTATCCTGATATGAGCTTCAGAAAGGAATCAGATATACACATGCTGGTTATACAAGCAAACCACATTAGCAGAACAGAGATGGGAGGCTATCTTTTCCATCTGAACTTTGGCAACATATGAAAGGTTTCCTCCTTTAGCCCTATTCAGATGAGAGATGACCGTTTGCCTTCTATTGTCAAGATTGTTTAATGTGTAATGTGTCTTTGGGAATTGTACATTTAAAAATAATATATTTAATAATAATAAGTAAGCCTGTCAATGCCTACTAAAAAAAAAACAGACTGGCTGATGGACCATATTTTTTTAGCTATGACTTTATCATTGTACATCCAATGGGAGACTAACACAAAAATATTTTTAAAATAGTTTGGCAAAGGATTCATTAGCTTTTTACTGGAGAATGGTTTGGAAAATCAAAAAGCTGTTGAATGGCCATTATGAGGATACTCCAAGATTGTTTGAGCTAAATTTTCTGAAGATCGGACAATTTGTGGAAGGAGCTTTTCTTTTTTAAGAGTGGGAAACCATTCTAGGCTATAGGTTTATGCGGTTGGGTCGGTTTATAGTATTCTTGGGTATCTCACCCTCCTGAAGCTGTATACCAACTTTGATACAAAAAGGATCAATAACAGCCTTAGGATGGAAAAAAATGTAACATATGAAACAAAATGGCAGTACATAAAAGGTGTGACAGGGGTAGTCCCAATAGCAAAGTTGTAGATCTTAAATGTGTGTAATGAAGTTTGATATCAATAGAACTTGCGGTATGAAAGTTATAGACCAAAATGTAAATATGTTTGTTATAGTGACACCATCTGGCCCTTACATGTGTGATACCCTACCTGAGTAGTGGGGGGGGGGCGGGGGGCATAGCAGCCCACCTGCCAAATATGGTTGGTAGACGACTTGTGGCTTCTGAGCTGCAGATACTTTTATCTGTGAAAAAGAAAGAAATAATTCCAGCAAAAACACTAAGGTTCCAGCACTACATGCTTGGAATAATTATGTCACACACCGTGACTACCCTGGAAGGGCTAGAAGACACAGGGAGATGCAAAAATTCCAGATTTCTCCGGCATTTTATTGCGAGAGAGAGAGAGCAATCAGCAAAACACAAACGAAAAACCTTCGCCCGTCACCTTCACCGGATCTGGGCAAAAACAATAAACTAAAGCAACAAAGACAAAATAAATTATACCCGTCGCTTTTCAGCTGCATGCATCGTACGGGCTCGGGCTCTCTCTCTCCGTCGTAGGGGATCCCCGGTCTCAGACACCTACTGTGAAAAGAAGCACACTTTTAAATCCTGGACTGATTCGTATTATCATCCAGGTGTGTGCCTACTTAACCGGTAGGCATGGTCCTCTAATTGCCCTGAATTCCTCCCGCAAACCGATCCCTGCCAGTAACAATAATAATAATAATAATAATAATAATAATAATAATGGATTAAGATTTGTTTCCCTGTAGCATACCAGAGGAGCGTTGGGGGTGTGTACTGTTGACCAGGCCTAGGTATTAAGATGCCACTGCTGTCAGGGGCCTTGTGGGTGTGTGCAATAGCTTTTGCAAACAGCAGTAAGTCACCCTCTGCCATTTTCAGTGCAGGACAGAAGCCTGCCTCAGCTCTTGGCTCAGAACGATCGTTGTACGTCATAGACAACCGCCGGCCACTCATGTGCAACTGGCACGCATAAACTACACATTAAATTATGCCATTTGGTGAGTAGGTTTTTTGTGGTTTTTATTTATGGAAGTTAGGTAAATGTTGAGGATTCTTGTTTTTAACCCTTTCGCACGTAAGGTCCAAAATATTTTGGAATATTTTTTTTTTCTGCGTACACACCAGCAGCTCCAGAACTCCATTGTTACGTCACAGTAAGGGAGTCACGCGAGGGGACCGTCTGACTGCTACCTGTCCTGTCGTTTGTATCAATAAAAAAAATCAATGACCGCTAATAGTTTGTGTGGTAATTATTTTATTTATTTATTTTTTTGCAATATTATTTTCATGTTTTTAAATACTCATTACAAATGAATTATTCTGATTCCAGCAAACATTGTAATGGACACCCATGATGTTTGTAAAGTATTTTTTTAAGGTTGTACTGATCACAAAATGCTATACATAAAGCTACTGTAACAACATGGGCGGAGCCATTTAACGTCATCTCTGGTCCAACCAAAGATGATAGTGAAACTAAGATTACTTGCTTGTTTTGCACAATCTTCCCGGAAGACTTAATAGGGAATGGATAACTGTAATGCTTGGAGCAATCTTTTGGTGCACATTTCATCTTTTGGTTGAATGCGGAAGAACAAGATGACAATGCCATAAAATAGGATTACTGTTGGATTATTTTCAAATTTCTGCTGAGTGTACATTCAGTTATTTTGATCACTGGTGAGTTTACCCGTGATACGATACACCTGAAAATTGTAATCACTGTTAGAGCGTTTATGTTCAGCTTTCTGCCAGCCCGTAGTGGTGGAAACTGACATCCCTAAGCCATGACCCATGACCCCCAAACATCCGACTCATCTGTGTTTTTATTATCCAGATAATCACGCCTGAGTTACCACTCTCAGTACTTTCAGCCTCTAAGAGGAACCCATTACTAAGATTTTCTAGTGCTTAGCTAACAGTGGATGGTTTGTCCTCAGTCATACCCTTCAAGAATGATATGAATGATATATCACCGCTAGTTTAATGTTTATAATATTTAATTTCATCACTGTGAATGCTTGTGTTTTTCTTAATGTAAATATCATGAGTTTGTAATGCTACTTAAACTGACCGAACGCAATGATACATTATATAAATATTGATAATCCCTACTCATAAGTGATTGACTTTAGAGGCATCACTTTCAAATGTCCTTATTTCTATTCAGGGTTATTTCATTTTAATAGATTACTGTGAGCTCTGATGATATATCCAACAATTTGCATTTAAATTGAATTAATGAGCGGTTCTTGGTTAAACTGGCATTGTGAAGGTCCTTCAGTGGCTGCCAGTCTAGGCGAGCAAGGGTCGTTACCTCCGAAATGCTTGCCAAAATGAGGAGGGTAATCTCTCACATGGCCATCAATTTCGGCCTTTCAGAGACACCATGTCGACAATCGAGACCTTTTCATTTTGTGGTGAGCCATTCTGCTCTCCACAAAGGAAATGTCAGAGTGTGATGGTGTCCCCTCCTCCTTTCTAATTGACATTGCTTTCCTCTCATTGGTGAGGGATTAGAAGAACAGGGGAGAATTGTGAAGTTCATGTCTATGCTGAAAATGATGAAAGCTGGAGGAGGGGACTCAGTTTCTCTCTCTCTCTTTCTCTCTGTCCCATGATGCTGGCTCTGGAGAATAGCGGGACTAACATACTGATAATTTTGGGGGCAGAGGGAACCTGGTGCCATAATTTTCATTGAATTTTTACATTTATTTAAAAGGAACAAGGATAACATTGCTGTTTGAAATAGCATTGCCATATGTCCTACATGTGTTTATAGCCAAAGCGAATTTCCAACACTAGTCCCTTAATGGGCATTGACTCACAAAATGATCATTATGTATTGCCACCCAGCACTATTCTTCTCAAGGAGGTCTCACAATGTCCATTGCAATGTGTTGGAAGGAGACTCATTGTTGACAGTGAGTGCAAAGGGTCCCTGTCAGACCTATGGACAGAAAAATTGGGAGCTAAGGCAGAGGTAGGTTTTCCATTGTCCAAGGTGTCAATTGTCCAAGGTTTTCCATTGTCCAGTGATGTACATAGGGCCTAATGATAGACGGAGTCTAAAGGCTTTAAGGTGGAAGCAGCAGTGTGTTTATATTATATCATCATAAACAAGTACTGGAAGGAATGTTGCCTCAACAATCCTCCTTCTACTGTCAACTGAGAAACAAGATCTATTTCTGTAAAGGAAACCAAGTTTCACACATAGTTTTTTAAATTAATTTATCAATACGGGTCTTAAAAGTCAGGTTTCCATTAATCCAGATACCCAGATATTTATGGCGTGAAACTCTCAATATGGGTACCATTGAGTGTGCACATCTGTAGCTCAGTAAAATATGTCCTTTTAGATCATGTAAAAACATGTATTTAGTTTTGTCAGAATTTAAAACTAGTTTGAGATCTAAAAGGGCCTTCTGCAAGGCATTGAAGCCAAGCTACAAACTTTCAACAGCTTGAGATAAAGTAGAAGCAGATCAGTAAAGTACAGTGTCATCTGCATCAAGATGTAGATTGCAACTCTTAACATAAGAAACAACATTACTTATATAAACTGTAAATATTACAGGACCCAAAATAGAACCTTGAGGGACACCTTTAGTTATATTGAGAAACTTGGAACGAACATGATCAGCAGCTATACATTGAGACCTGTCAGATAGGTAGTTTTAAAACCAATTACAGCCAATTGGATCCAATCCACTGGAGGATAAGCCTATGCAACAATGGATTGATCAACGGTATCAAATGCTTTAGACAGAGCAATAAAAATAGCAGCACAATGTTGTCCATTATTTAGAGGGGTCACTGTCATTTATCACAGGAGTTGTAGCAGAAATAGTACTATGATCAGCTCTGAATCTTGATTGGTGATTGCTCAGAATGGAGTACCTAGCGAGAAAGGCTTTAAGCTACTTGTTGACTTGCGATTCTAGAGCTTTAGCCAAGCAGGACAGTTTAGAAATAGGGCAATAATTGTTAAGGTCGCTAGGATCACCACCCTTATGGAGTGGTAGCACATGCGCAGCGTTCCATACTTCTGGGATATCACTTGAGAGAATAGCGAGATCAAAAATATGTTCGAAAAATATAGTTGATCCTCTCCAGTGGAGTTCTTAGTATCAATAGCCAGGAGATCACTAAGTACCTCACACAAAGTGAATGGAGGAAAACAAAAATGGGCAACTCTGTTCTTGATAACACCTAAATTAGGAGCAGGATTTGTAGAATCATGGGCTCCTTCAGATGTAAGCTCAGACAAATATGATGTCAACATACCCATGGATGTTGAGACCAGGTACGTCAATGGTCACATCAGGAGAACCCCGGTGTTTCTCTGGATCCCTTTGCCCTACCTTGACACGGACTGTCACTCAAGTCTGGCAGAGGCTGAAGACCTGCTTTTGCTTGGACTCTGGTCACAACTGGACATGCAATCTGGACATGCAATTTCCTTCATTTTGGCACTTTTAAATCCTTCCACAAGACCATGTTTGTAGGCAAGCCCTCATCCAACCCAGCATTCAATGAATGCATCCGCTCATTAATACCGAATCACCTCTGACATGGGGTACTATTTCAAGTCAACATGAACACGTTGCATCATTACTTTGCTGCTGTAATTGATGCTGCATTTAGGGACATGCTTTTTCCTAACGAGGGACATTAAACTACCAGCCTTCAAGAGTGCTTGCACATTGACAGGCAAACAAACAAACAAACAAAGCAGCAGACAGGCAGAGCGCTCTGCAAACTTAAGATGAGTAACAAAAAATAAACAAAATAATTTTAGTTTTAGGCATTTAAGGGTATGTGTGGATTAAGATTAACAATTTATGTTGGTGTGTGTGTTTGTGTGTATACTAGGAAACATGAGCCACAAATTAGATGTACACCACTCAAACTAGCACAGTCTTTGGAAAAATGGTAGCAGTGCATGAATTGTTAGCATTTAAAACTGAAAATGAACATAAGCATGATATTAACTGTGGTGTAAATGTGTACAGAGTGAGAAGAACATATTCCCTATCTGTCATTCATGTCACATGTCCTGGAAAAATAATTCCTATGTCCTTGGTCTCTAACAAAAAATAAAAAATAAGAAAATACAGAAATTTTCATGGACAAACCCTTGTGAAATAACCTGTCAGTTAACATATTTAACTCTGGGAAAAGAGTACCACTCAATAAGGCTGTTAATTACAGTCACATGGTGTTTACATTTTGTCGTTTTTTCCATATTGATGCACAACAAGTAAAAATAAAAAGCAAGGCCAATTAAAGCAAATTTCACATATATAGGGAATTTTGATTCATTTTATGTGAAGGATCACATGGAGATTCGCTTACACTGAATAACAATGATTATAAGGAATTTGGAGGGTAGGATCAAAGCGAATTATGATGATAATTCTAAGGGAAATGGCCATTCCTCTGTGTGTGTGATGTAACTCTAAACATGATATTGCATCACAGAAATATAATATTTGTATTGTATTTAACTGATCTATAGGAGTGCATGTTAAAGCCACAACAAATATGTTCTTGACTTTCGTATTGGAAACATGGTGTCAGTGTTAAAGCAATTTTTTGGGAACATTTCATGACGGCTGGCTGGAGTGTTGTGTGTATAATGACTGTGTGGTTGATAATTATAAATGTTCACCTCTACATGTACATTCTCTCAGCAATATCTCGATTTTTTTGGGCCTGTTTCCCTCAACCTGTGAGAATAAAAATAGCTATTCACGCTTTGCATTTTATCAGCACAAGACCTGGCCACTACAGATAAAGCACTGTTTCACTTAGCCTTTTGTAAACTGCAAAGACAATTATTCATGGAGACTGTAAAAGAAGCTCTCTTTCCTGCCATACATTCTGGATCAACATTCTAAATCAAGCTGCGGACTTGTAGGTCACCGGCAGAAGATTCTGGATGTAATTTTTCATTTTTGCAGTAGTCAGAAGAGATTTATGTATATCAGTAACATCAATGATAAGTCAACACTGCTTAGATCAGGGGTGTCAACCTCCAGTCCTGGAGGGCCGCAGTATCTGCTGGCTTCAGGTGCATTTCAGCACATATGATTAATGTTAGTCATTGATTGGCTAATGAGTCCACACACCTTTTTCTCAAGGCCATAATTGGCTGTTAATTGAAAGGAAAGCACAAATACCTGCAGAGACTGTGGCCCTCTGGGACTGGGGTTTGACATCCCTAGCTTACACACAGAAAGGGAAAGGTTTGCTCTTAGAGGCTTTGTTTTTTTGTGTTCAAACTCCATTACAAGAAAGAGAACTGGAGCTGCAACAAAAAGCATGAACACTTAATGAAACAGTTTTATAAAACTGCAATCTTGTCAAAGAATACTTCAAATGTAGTTAATTATTTTAAATGGCAAACATCTATGTATTGTATTTATACAAATTCTGGAATGAGAGTCTGTTATGTTGTTTAATAACTTAGTAAGGAAGAAAGACTTGAACATTGTTCAAAAAATTGTATCTTTGAATCTGCTTGTGAACTTAGCCTAGCTTTGATTGATTTCTGTTTGCAAATATGCTGCCCTGTGTGTAACACCCCCCTCACTGTCATGCCATAAAAAATGCTTTTAATCAAAAAAGAATCTCAAACTAAATTCAACCAACAATTTTTATTTTTTGTTTGTTTGGCAGCTGCCACAGTCGGCCAATTTTAATTGATTTCCATAACCGCATGGCACACAAGGCCACTAAGAAATGCTCTATAAATAGACCAGACCTACGTGTTCCAGTGAAAGACAGGCATTCAAACACAAGGACACACACGTTTATGCAAAGCAGTATGATTGAAAGTGAAACACACCATTTGGTGTTTCTTTCATGTTCAGCCTTGTTTGAAAGCCCAGATCTGAATTCCCTGACCTGCTCTCATCCATCTACCCCTCAGACCATTCTTTTACACATTTTGTGACGTGCGCCGTTGCCCCCAGAGTCTAATATATGGTGTGTGCTGCAGATAGCAGACCGCCTCGTTTATCAGTGCTACGCAGGAGAGGATATGTCATCAGAATGCTCGTCAAGGTTAAGAGAGATGATTGATACTGGAGAAGTGGACGAGGCAGACAGCCATATGTGGATTTTGGATATTAATTTTTAGAAGCACCTCTTTCAATTAGAATGTACCACGCAGACCAGTGACCAAATCTCACACACGTCAAATTATACAGTTTTTATACATTTAACCATTAGAACATAAGGTTTGATAGTAAATTAAAATTGGCCAACATCAATTAACATTTGTCCTTCTCTTTGACTGAAAATAAAAAAAATTTTAGGTGCTTGTAGGATGCATCCCTGTTAGAATGATGCATAAGCAAGTAAAATACAAAATATGTTAAAAAAAAAGTTTTTTTAATATGAATAGGACCTTCTTGGATGAAAGATGATTTGTTCCATCAATCATCTACAATTTCACACTATTGATTAGTGTATGGTAGACCACAAAATGGACAGTGAAACCATACACGAAACTCCAATACCAACAATACTGCATACCAACAATTGAATAACATTGGCAGAGGAAACTTAAGATGCTTTTTTTTATGCTACAGATGTTATTGCATTTCATATTTTGTGTTGCGTTAACAAGTTATTACAACGTTTATTAAGAATGTTGTACACACATCAAACGGCAATCAATAGTGACATTGACATTCCTTAATTAAAACATTAAAAATTATGAATTGATGAATGTTGGTTTAATGGGGCATTAATTAGTTTTTAATTTATGCTAAACATAGCATTACGTGATCCTGTATCACAACCGGTGCCTAATTATCACATGTATTATTAATACATTAGCTATATTGTGCATGAATGTATCTGGAAGTCCTGTGTGTATTCCATTTTATTTGTTATGATTTTTTTTAAACATTACATGAAGTTTGCCCTTAAGAGTTTTTGTGTGATCTACTTGTACTGTCATTAGTGCCTAAATGATCTTTAATGTCTTTTCAAATTAAATTGCTTTCCTATTTCACAATGCTGTGTGCGTGCATACTTGCTTGTGTGTGTTACGAGGAGAGTGCGGCATCCCCAGAGCGTTTTGGGAAATGAGACAAATGAAAGCTGACGCACAGCGGTTCTCGAAGGTGTGGTCACACTCGTTGCGGGTGTGTGTGAGCGCGTGCATGTGCTGGCTATGGCGTAACGAGGCCTGTCCTCAGAGCCGATTCAGTGCCGCTCAGACGTCACGGAAACCTTTGGGGCCCCTCAGCGAGTAGCTCGCAGAGAGGGAAGGAAGGTATGGTCTTGCCTTGTTAAACAGCTAAGTGTGCACAACCAAATTACAAAGGAGCACTTTGGCGGAGGGAACAGGCGAGACGGCTCGGGACAGGATCTGCTCCTGCCTCCATGGACAAATTTACTCCTGTGTTCTTTTACAACACCATTTCCCATCCTTACTCAGCTGGGACAGAAGCATGCAGCTTTTCTATGTACAGTAACTACAAATCAGTTTACTGATAAGTTTGCACAGTAGAATACTCATTTCATTTCAGTGTTCATTTAACAAATTCATTTCAAGCATTCAAGATCGGTAAAGAATGAAATGTACTTTGAAAGAGTTGACTTAATTCTGAACATTTTATTGTAGATAATGAGAATATTCTGAGTACAATACAATGATGGCCTACAGTTTCTTCTTCTGATTTGTGCCATGTTGCACAGTATAACATACATTATTATCAATAAATGAGGATGAAATGTAAATAAGGTGTGTCATCTCAACTCACCAGTTGAGGCCAAATACATACTGAAAATATAATGGTGAAAAATATAATAGGCATCTATATGTGTTATTTCTATGAATATATTTATGGCATTCAGTCCAGTGGAGAAGCAGATTAGACTCAGCCACGCCTACCGTAGGAGGGAGCACACACCTGTTGTGTTAACTAATCAGTCCAGGTGCTTATAGGTGTGCTCCTCTGGGAGCGAATGCCTTTGAGAGCGAGTCTGTTTTGGAGTTTGTTTGTCGGAGCACAGAAGACAGAACACTGAGAAACTATGTGCACTTTAAAGGCCATTTAAAAAGCGGAGGAGCTGGTCAGGTGAAAAGTTGGCCACCTAAGAGCGTCGAGCTGAAAGCTGTCAGCAGAAAAGCTGTCACTGTATTTTGCTTCCTTGTCTTTTTTGTTTTAGTTTGTTATTTTTGCCCGAAAGTGGGAAGGGCGAAGCCTTTTTTTTTTTCCCTCTTGGTGTGGGTGCGCTCTCTATCTCCATCTTTCCAACAACAAGTGCAACCCCGGAACTGCCACATCACCCTCCCAGGAGTGTCACACGGTGTGTGAGAACATTTATTAAGTGTTTATGAAGCAGGCGGGAGGAAATTTTCCAGATGCTGTGAAGACCAATCTGGATGTACAGATAATGCTGTCGGGCATAATGCCTTTTACAGTGACCTCGGCAAACACACTTTTTAAAATAAGCTAATGAAAGCAGTATGAGGCGGACAATGAAGCGGGCCTGCGCAGTACGTGGGTGGTAAAAATATCTTCAGGCAGCCCAGCCTCTTCCTCACACTGGAGTTCATAATGCTGGCCAGTTATTTCTTATTCTTGCTTATTCATTAGTGTATTTGTCTGGTGTTTGTCAGTGTGCCTATAGTAATGGGTAGGCCTGTTTTTCTGAGGCTTCCCAGTTCCCAGGGGAGTCTCCATTGATTACCGGTATACACAAACTCTCTACTCCGCTTGTGAAGAACAGCGCCGCAGGTGACGGACAGGCCTCTCAGGTGAACTCTCGCCGTGGGAAACCTGCCCTGTGCATGCGGAGGGGGCGGGCAAAATGGGGGTGGGGGGCACGGGCACTGAGGATGGTTCCAGGAGGGTCAACCCCTTCTCTGTACCTGTTTCAAAGAAAGCCCCACAATGCAATACAGTCAGACAATGATGAGCGGGGTTCAGAGATGAGGTTACTATGGAAACGCTGCTAGGACAACCCCTTCCCAAATCTCTCTCTCTGTATCACACACACACACACGAGCACACACACATTTCCCACCTCTAAGCCCAGAAGAGAATATTTTGCTGAAGGCCACATACAGCAGTAGTCGCTCCTCTCCTGTGTTCACCCCCCTTGTGTGAGCACTCCAAAACAGCGTTGTTACAGAGCTGTAAACTGCTAAGGAAGAAAATACTTCTGACCATTTATCGCATGCTTATTTGTCAGCTTTAAATAATACATCCAAATCAACTGGAGAATTTCATTGTCTGGAAAGGAATTTCTTTACAGTTTTGAGCACATGCATAATTGACCTGGATAACCCTATTTCCCTCTAAGATCCTTCTCTTATATTATCTTTACCAAAAAGTGCGATGTCGTGCTGAAACATTTTTTGTTTTTTTTCATTCACGTCCCAATATTTCTATAAGGTCATGGTAGGCTGGTCCAACAGGTTCTTTCAATCTCGACCACAGCCCCCGAATAAGTTATGGCATTGCTGCTGATTTGATTTCAGTAACGTTTGCAAAACGGAACAGCAGTTGTTTTATTGTTTGACACCATGGACTGATTATTGTTTGTTTAACAAAAATGCAGCCATACACTGTAAACAGAGGTGAATCTGTTCTCTCCTGTCTGAATGATACGCTCTCTCTTGGGTTTCCTCGTTTCTCTGTCTAATTGACATTCTCTGCTCAAGCCCTGCGTCTCCTTGCTACAGTCTGGGGAACTCTTTGATATCTTTAGGGTATAATTACTGGCACATCATTGCCAACTGGCCAATGTGGAGCTGGTGTTTTTGACTGAGATCTGTGATCTGGAGACATGGGGACCCAAGACTCATTAACACCCCTCAACTCAGCTGAGATAAAACAGGATGAAAAACAAACAGGTGCGCCACACTTTTTAACTGCCATTTAATCCTCTAAACTATGTGATACCCAGCTAACACTACAATGGAATGACAGCATTTTCACTGTACTTGCTGTGTTATCTCCATGTTTTAGCTTATTCAAATAATACACTTGAACTTTTTTCAGACAAGACACACATGCTTAAGAACTGGAAATCCAGTGTTAGGCCTGTATAATGGCAATGGTGAAACCTTCATGCCTGCATCTGGACATACAACTACTATAAGCAAACTATTAGCTCTTCCTGGGATTTAACACTGGTAAGGCCAGAGCCGATACCATCGAGCGGTTAAACTTTAAAATGCAAATTACTGCAACACCACAAATGCAATATCCTCCTTCCTAAATAGTTGGGCTTAAAATAACTGTGTTGTTAGAACACTAAAAAATCAACTCTAAAGAAATGCAGGCATCTTGTGACGTTGTCTTCACAAAACTCCCCTGCCAGAAAGTAGGTAACAGATACTGATACCCAGGTGCGAATGTGTTGCTCTCTCCTCTGACACTCTATTCAGCAACTGGATGACTGAAGCTTTGATATGGATTGCTGGTGTTATTGAAACTAATTTTGCAATAATTGTGGGCATTGTAGTCATTGAAATGATGTGTTTGTAACTCCTTGGAGATAACACATCTGACATACCGTTTTTCACTGAAATGGTGACTTTGGACAAAACTCTGAAAAGATTACACAATGGCAACATCAGACTATGCTCACCATGTACAGGTGTAAGAAGTAAAACCTGTCTATCTGCTCAGCACTATGCATCCAAATTACATAAAGTCAAAGACATAAGCAGCAGCTGCAAAGGCAGCCATGGTTGCAGCATCACCTCACACACTCATCACTCCTGCCAAGAAAATGCAGTGCCAGGTCGGCAAATGCAGTCGGAATAAGGCAAAAGACAACTGCGTGAAACACAATCGATTTGTATACAGTCCCCGCTCACACAAACAACCAAAGCTGTACATTCCCTGTGGAATAGACGAGAAAAAGGAGAGAGACAGTACATATGTAAAAGCTCACTTGAAATAGTGAGTGAAATAGCGAGCAAAATAGTGAAATTTGTTATGACTGAAGAAATTACACTTTTAAATATTGCATTTTCAATTTATTTAACTACTTTCTCCATTTTGTGTTTTGCTTGTTTTGTACATTTTTGCGCTTTCCTCAGTGAACCTGTAATACACACGGGTGCACTATATAACAAAACCGATATAAATTAGAAATAAAAATGTTGAAATTGATACAGTCATGTCCTTTATTTCAAGAAAATATTTTTGAAACATAATGTTTCATCTTTATTAAATTAGGTCCCCGTAGGTGCTGAAATCAGTGCTGTCATGCTGGATGAGCCTGATGCCACTGGGAGTCAGGTTGGTGGTTTCAGGTAGCAAAATATGGCATTTCTAATGTTAAGAGAGCTCTCCATTAATGGAAGAAAGTAGTAAACTAAGGCCTTTTTATGGAAATATAATGGAGCAATGCACTATTTGAGTCTCCATTTTTGAAAGAGGAGCTGATGGTTCTGTGTAACTGAGGTTATGGTCTTAATGATCATTGACTTGCATTAATTTGTTAATGTATGCCTTTGTATCAAGCAGTTTTTTTCAGCTGGCTTACGAGACCCATTTGCTTTAGTCTACATATCATGTACATGTGCGTGTGTGTGTGTGTGTGTGTATGTATGTGCAAAACAAGTTAAAATAAGTTAATTTCTTCAAATACAAATGCATTTAAAACATAAAAAAAATAAAATTTAAAAAATCATTTTCACTTAATAGAAAACAAACCCGAACTGAGCCTGGAGTTGTATGTGAGAAGAATGACCCGAACCCGGCCCAAAACCAAATACTTTTTTGGGTCACTTGAATGGCTGTTGAACATTTAGTTGAATAGAGCAGAGGGTTTTCTTTAGCATTTGAAGGATTTTCATAATGCAGGTGAGCCATTTCAGGTTCAAGAGTGCAAACTGCCTCTTCATGGCTACATTTTCTGGAATAATTCACCCAAAGTTATTTCTGAGCACTTCAGTCATTTCTACAACAAACTGAAAATGTAACAGATTAACTCAAAGAATTTGGCTGAGAGAGAATTTATTTGTTCAGTCATACCATGAATAATAATTATCATGGTTTGAAATAACTGTAAAAAAAAATTCTATTCTGATGCTTTATCATCTGCAATTTTGTTGATAAAACATTTTGAAAGTCATATCCTTTTTGTATCTGACGTAATACTGGCTTAACAAACTATCATTAACCAGCTATAAGCATTTTTTTAAACTGGATTTTATGATATAATATATAATATAATAGGGTATGAATATAAACATCAATACTATGAACACGCGCACACAGTAAGCTCTCCCATCTCATCAGTACAATATCTGCTTTGCTGGAGAGACTGGTAGAAATGTTCCCATGTTGTTATCAGTCATGTTCTTGCATTAGATGTTGGGGGGGGGGGGTGGTTATGAGGGTTAACAGACATAAGTAAATAAATAAATAAATAAGGTGTGAAGCAATTAGTTTTACATCAGACTCTAGGGGAGGAATGACTTGTCAGCTCCTTGGCCCATTGGTAGCAATTAGTTTACCATCAATTTTTAATATTCCTGTGATTGACATGACAATATGCTGCTGCATCAATGCCTGTATGTATACAAGGAGTTTTACACTCAAGCTCGGCAGGAGCAGATAACAATACAGGTATGTGTAATGTTGAAAGAAAAACTGGATAAAAATATACCACTAATGTGAAGGCATCAGATCACTAAAAATGATCTCATTTAATTAGCTTTCTATTTTCCCAGAGTGATAAACATATACCTACGATACTCTTCATGAAAATTAAAGTAGATAGTTTGCAAAAGAATGCCAGTGTGCAATTTAATAATGTTATCTCCAGACTTGTGTAAATAACACTGCAATGGCACAAGTAATGTGAAACTGGTTTGTTCAAACATATTTTGTGTGCAATTTCATTAATGTGAAGGGATTTGAGGTTTCATTTAGACTTAGGATGAAGATAAGAGGTAGAGGTATGCTTGGAGTTATCCTTATAGGTATGCACTGAGATGTAATCTGTAATTACATCAATTAAGCCATACAGAATTCAGCAGTACTGTTCCATGCCACTTGATAATCCCTGGATTGCAACTATTGGTTTTCAAGGATAGAAATCTCTTATGAATTACTGAAAGACCTATAAAATTAATTTTTGTGACATTGCACATATATGTGTCAAAATGCAACTATGAAATTGTTCATAACAATTGTTCATATGCTGTAATATGTAATGTGCATATATGTATTATGGCAAGCTATTCCACACAGTGACTACTCTAGTGTCTGTGTGGAATTAACCTTTTCCTCATTTCCATGTATGCTCCCTCGTTCTATTAACAGAACTTTTTCACCATGTAGATATTACAGCACTTTTTATACATAGTCCCCCCATTTCAGGGCACGATAATACTTCAGACAAATGGCTTAACAGGTGTGTCTGATTCATCAGGTGTGATCATTTCATTCCTTAGTGCAGGTATAAGAGAACTTTCAGGATCTTTAACCACGTGTGAATTGTTTGATTGCAAATCTAAAATTGTGGAGTACAGAGCCAAATCAAGAAAAAAAAATGTGCCTTTGTCCCAAACATTATGGAGCTCATGGTATATACTGTATAATACAACGGGGGGAAAAAACACTCTATTTGTTCCCCATAGGCTGCAGAATGGATTTATAACCCCCTAGTCCAGTTTCAATCTAGTATGTTGCCCTAAATCCTTGGTTCCCAACCCCGTTCCTGGAGATCTTCCATTCTGTCAGTTTACACCCCAACCCGAAAAAGCACAGCTCATTCAACAGCAAGAGTCAACAGCTAGAGATCTCATTGAGCTGCTAAGTAGTAGAATCTGGAGTGATAAATTTGGGTTGAAATGAGAACCCACAGGACAGTAGATCTCCAGAGTTGAGAGCCACTGCTGTATGTGAACCTGCTGATAGCACCTCTGCATCAGTAGTCTTAATTAAAAATTTCAGAGAGTTTCTTCAGTCTCTATTAAACTGCCTCTGAAGTTATTTTGGCATGCTCAGTACCAAGCAAGTATTTTACAAAGATTATACTGAGAATATATATCAATACTGGCTTCTTTTTGTGCCATGGAAGTAGCCGTTGAATGATGTTCCAGGTACTCTAAATTTGATTTATTTTTTATTTTTTGTTCCATCCTTGAAAAAGGTACAGATCTGATAATAACTTAACATTTTTGCCTGGACCAATACACCCACCCCCACTCAAGCTCCCTGAGACATTCGGTTGATAAAATGGGTGTTTTCAGATTAACTTTCCCTCAACCATGTGTGAAATTGTTTCCCGTACGTACAAAAGTAAAATAATAACCTCATGAGTCTGATGTAGTACTTTACTCCGCCAGTTGCCGCTCCTGCAGACGCTGTTATTTATTTATCCTCCATGGCTTAACTCTAGCTCCACTTCTGGCTCCATTTGTGTTGCAAAATTTCAATCAGCTATGAGACAAAGCAACAACATTGGTTAGGAGTGGGGGTATTGATTGAGGGGGAGGGTAGAAGGTTGGCTGTGACTAATTTGCCAGCTGGTTATATATCCACCTGAGCCAGTTCCTTTTGAGCTGAAAGGCTTCAGGCCTCACCTTTTGGAATGATTGTTTCGGTACCTGACATTTACAAAACGGGAAGTAGCCAAGAAACCATTGCATCTCAGCCTTACCATGCAACAAAGGCAGATCCCATGGAATGATGTAAAACATGTTGTGTCATTTTTATTTTGCACAATCCCAAGGTTTAATACTATTTATTTGCTTTTACCAGCACTGAGTTACACAGTGGACATTGTGTTTTTCATTTCAACAGCTGGATATATTTTGAAGTTATTGAGGTTATATAACCATACCAGGGTACAGTAAGAATGCTTCATTATGGATTTTAACCTTCTGGTAATCTTCTGAGTCCAGTGCCATTGTTGCTACTTTGACATGACAAGCAAAATTCAGACCACTACCAGCCTGCTGCCTTTTGGCAGTACTCTATAAGTCTGTCACAACTACAGCAACGACAACAACAACAACTGTATTGCTAAGTTTTGCTGTTAATAATAAATATTCTTAGGCATTGTAGGAATATTCTACATAACACATGTTTGTGTGTGGGTGGGGAGAAGGAACACAAACAGCTTTCCCTCTGAAAGCAGAATGTCTGTTGACTCTCACATTAAGAGCTTTGCACTTATCTGTAAATGGCTCCACTTTAGCTGCCATGCCCATTTTTCAAAACTTTGAAGTTGCATTCCAACTTGCATTAGGCCTGTATTTTAAGATTTAATCAAAGTAAATGAAAGCAATTGATTTACCTTATCTCAAAAGAAACCTACAAATACTTGGGACTGTTTTAACTTTTAGGTTGAAAGCTGGACCTGATTGCAGACACTATTTTTCATAAAACACAACAAAGAACAATGAACTTTGTTGTGTGGGTATGTGTAATTACACTGGCACAAGACCAGTTCTGCAAAATATGGTGTTTTCAAAAATGAATGCCATTGAATGAGAGATTAAACTTCTTAAAGGAGAGGTAAAAACATGTTTTTTGAATGTTTTCTTATGATCACCAATTCCTCTGACAAACCACCCTTCTTAATATTTTCTTGCAGTATTTAATAGGCCTAGATATCTTACAATTTATTGCAGTTTTGTTTGTGATTGATAATTGGGATTAGTTTCATCACGCCCGGTAGTCTGGATGAATTTCAGTCCTAGTTGCAGTTTATTTTTATATTGTTAAATTATTATGCGGAAACTAAAGCGCTCATAATGCAAATGAAACTGAGAGATCAGGTGGAGCTCCACCATCTCAATGGGACAAAAGTGTAATTTTACAGCTTTCCAACTGTGCAGGTATAAGAGTAATGTGCATTGTGGCAGTGAATCTGTTTCTCCCAGTGACCCCGGAGCTCTAATTGGAATTCCAGCGGTTCCAGAAGGTCCCTGGGAGCTGTTAACTATCAGATCGTCATCCTGTTTGCATGCACTTTATTTGCTCATAATACGTTTTTATGCTTGTTTTATGCAATGAAAACCTTGGATCATCAGACCTCATGTGATACCTTCATTAAAACACCATCAATGCAAATGTATTCGGGTTGACATCGACTCCACTTACAGCAACCCAATGCGTAAACATTACATGCTGTGATGTATGGCATACTTTTCCTGTCATGCATTAACGTGTGATGCAATTAAAAAATATTAGTTTTTAAAATTTGCACAAGGATTTGTAAAAAAAAATTCAGTACAGACCAGGCTCTGTTTAACTTTCTGAAAAGACTAGATTTTGCAGACCTACTTACCACTTGCAAATCCAGAAGAGATTGGCACTCTTCGGGGCTGAATGAATCTATACTGACACATTTTCATTAACATCTGAATCCTCCGTGTACAGCTGAAGGCTGTGTCTGGGCCCAAAAAAGAAATTGATTCGATAATTCTGTAAACTGCAAGTCTGTTAGTGTGCGCCAGCAGCATAGCCAGAAATATTTATGTAGTTGGGCCTGCATAGAATTAGGCAGGACAGAACTACCCAGGTGGGAAATAACAATTGGGCGTGGCGGGTCAGCCAATATAAATTGGTGGGCCAGGATACTATTTAGCCAGCCGTGTCCCACCCTGGACCACTTAATGGTGTGTGTAAGTGTATGTGTGTTTTGTATACCTGAGTGAGCACATGTGCTCAAACTAACATTTAGAAGAATGCAAATGGTTTTCATTGGCTTTTTGGCGATTGGTTGCTGATATTGCCTAACAGAAAATGTGCCACCCGTAAAATGCACTGTGTTCCCAAAAACAATAGGTTTCATGTGATCATGGCAATTGAGGGTATGAATGGAATTGCTTTCTTTGTAAGGTTTACATTCAGCTAAAGCTTTTCATGAATTACGGTATACACCCAGAAGAAAAAAAGATCTAAGTATTTACATTTTTTGACATAATATAAGTATCCTGATAACAGGATGACAAAAACCTGTGCAGTGATAATATTTTAATCAGTGTCCCTTGTGTATGTTTCAGCAAATGATCATAGAGAGACTTATGTCCCCTACAGAGCACAAAAATAAATAAAAAATAATTGCCATTTTTTAGGAGGATGCCCATACAACTTGGTAGAGGAGACAGAGAGTAATTCCAGAGGAGACCTATCTGGACTATAAAAAGTTTGTTACCTCTTTTTATGCACAATATGAATTTTATTCTTCATGGCAGTCATAGCTATTTCTAACATAATGTGGTTTAAGAGGGCAAATAATTCCTCTGAACATGAAAAGCACCTAATTCATAAAAAATTTGCATCTTGTTAAAATTCTGGGATTGCAGTTGTGGTTGGAACAAAATCCAGCCGACACAGGGGTAAACCAGGACCGAGGCTGGGAACCACTGTGCCAGCATATGCTACTCTTTGTGTTAGACATGCAAGATGTATCCTTTTTTTAAGTATGAAAAGCCCCGCTTGATTCAATCAATATTTTCAGCTACTGGGGTCCAATAAAAGATAAAAATGGTGCTTGGACCCAGCTGTGTCTGGCAAAAGCAAAATTACAAGGTGGAATTTCCCTTGGAACGAAACTGCCTTGATTCTGTAAAACGGTGTGTATCGATTAAACACTTCACAGATATAATATCCATCTGCATGCTCACTTGAGTTTGTTTGTTGGTTTTAATGGTGTCACTTCCCTGAATTTATCGCTTTACAGAGAGTATTTAAGGGCGGAATTACAAGCATAACTTTGGGAAAATGTCTGATCACAAGAGGCTGTCCCTGTAAAATAGCACTAACCTTCGTTAATGGCTCTTTTTCCCAGAAGCCAGTGAGGCTCATGTTGGGTAATCACCAACACGAAGAAAAACGTAGAGGCAGAAACAAATATTTGACTTAGGGCACTCTGATACACTGGAGTTGGTCTTAGCTAATTAGCATTACCGTCTCGGTGCAATCTGCTGTCAAACAGCCAGATACCCAGCTTGCTAGCAGTCTTAGAGTGTTGGGGTGTTAAAAAACTTTTAAATTGCTTGTCAGTGATAAAATGATGTGCATGTGACTGTGCTGTGACTGAAAATAGACTCAATAAACTCCAATGCACTCCCAATGTTTTTCCAATGCACATTCTAACAAAGTGGTTCAGTTGTAAAGGTTTTGTTTTGCTTGTGATTCACGTGAATCAAATTGGATGGCTACAGTGTGCCGGGACTGCCACGGTCTTTGTTTTGTTTTGTTTTTTAACACATCTCAAGCACATTACAGCTAGCTCAGCTACTGGCTGTCTGGCTACATGCATTTCAGAAGAAACAAGTCATAGCTGGCACTCCGGAAAAATTTACTCAAGACGTTACAGCAGTTGGACAAACCTGCAACTTACAAAAATGAGTAGGCATTCCAAAGTAGGGAGAGACAGTAAAAAATTACAGTATCTAAAAAACCACAAAAGAATACAATCAGAAAAGTATAAATTGCATGGCATAAGGAGACTACTGACTTGACAGAAAAAAAAGTGAAAAATAATATAACTCAAAGTCACTGGAGGTGTTTTCCACTTCCATTTCATTCTCATTTCTTCAGTGTAATGTATCACTGAAATACGTCCATTTGTATTTTCAGAACAGGGATTTGGAAGGAGAGAAGAAGCAGGGAATCACAGACACTTACAAAGGCCCATTCCTTCAAAGGCAAAAAGTTATTCACAGCCAGTAATCCCTGTTGAAACATTTAGTTTGCCAGATTATTTTCTAGAGGGCACAAACCATGTGTTGTCAAAAACATACAAAAAGAGACAAACAAAACTGAAACAATAATTATGCGTGCATCAGTGTGTGAATCGGGCACAAGAGGCTGAAGCAGTTGTCACAACCCTAATTATTTCCCCGTTAACACTTGTCTAATTATGCATTACATTAAATACTGAGGTTCTCCCCATGTTTAAGATTAATTTGACTGGCGCAGTCATTTATATTTTAAAGAACTGTACCAGTTGTCTCCTGTGGCTTTTAATCACCTTGCATCACACACAAGTCCTGTTGCCAGAGAAAGGCAGCCTTCATGGACACCAGGTTCACAAGAGAAAACGTTTGTTGTGATTAGAGCTCAAAATGGAGGAGTTGTGGCACAGTCAATGTCTCTCTGACAGGAAACCTAGGAAAGTCTTCAGATTGAAGCAAATATTGTGCTGCCGGTCAGTATGCCTCTTGGGGCTGATTTTTACAGTGCATGCTTTTTACATCCAGTCATTTCCCCTAGGTTGTTCTGGGTGCTGTTTCTATGCATAGTTCTACTTATTATAAGCAAACCTAAAGTGCAATTTTGAATAGGTAAAGCTGCCTACTTTGTAAGCCGAAGAAGAAAACTGTATCTGTCTTCATTATGGGTATCAGTGTAAATTTATTGTGACATGGTACCAGTATGGAAATGCAGTCTTGAATTGTTAATGCTTTAATGTAAATGTAAAGCGTTCAAGTATAAGGCTAGAAATGGTAAATGGCAAGTAACAAGTGTTCAGATCACCCAGACATTTCATGTTCAGATGAAACTGAAATACTAGAAGCTACCAAGGGGGAGGCACCAAGTTCAATAAGACAGTATGAATGTCTTGGAGTAAAGGTATCATTTCAGTTTTTCCGGTGTAGGTCTACTGCAATAACAGATTCCCTTCTTTAAATGTCTTCAGAATCCCTTCGATTTAGTAATCTGCAGATAAGCCAAAGGCAGGCTTGCATCATTGCTGTAAAAGTGTTTGACACAGGAACAGAACAGAAATATGTATAGTCAGGTTTTTTTAATGTACGTTTGAAGATTTAAAAAAAATAAAAAATTTAAAAGAGATTGATGTTTTTGAAAAAAAAAGTAGATCAAGTAAAGGGGAAATGTTTGTTACGTTTTCAGAGCAACTATTTCTTCTTTGTATGTCTTCTACATATTTTTCCATTTCTACTTTTTTCTTTATTAATTTATATTTATCACTATATTGTGTGTTATGTATGTTATAAAACTGTTATTTCATAATACATTATCAAATATAGAGTGAATGTGGAGTAACATAAATCATTGCAATATAAATAATTATAATCCTGATAGCTGGACAAACCAGTTACAATTTATGAGGGTGAACTGTTTTCACTGATTATTACTGCTTATAATCCAAAGACTGTTGTCCACCTGTGGCCACCCTTATTTTGTTACTCTTGTGCTGGGTTCTGTATCCGACCTTATACCATATTTGGCAACTCTAAATCAGTGTCTAAAAATAGGACCGTTATGTTTTCATACTATGATGCTGAGGGGCTCAAGTCACCTCTCTGTATGTAATTTAAAGGGACAGGTCTGAAGGACAGAGATTGAATCCTTAAAGGTGTGAGGATAAGATTGATGCCCCTCAACACACACACATATACACATGCACACACACACGCATGCATCAGCGCGCACGCACGCACACACTTAAAACACACATCATGTGCAAATCAATGCCTGAGTGGTGTGATTGTAGAGGCGGGCCACAAAAGACTCTTGATCCCAGGCAGTGTAGGAGTTCATTGCTCATGTGAAAGCATGATAAACATATTAATTTACAGGTCAGATGGGTGGTCAACCAGACATGTTTTCAACTTGCACTGAAAACAGGCCCTTGGAAAAGCAGGCCCACTACGTACTAGGACTGGCTGGTGGTAATCAGGTGGTAAAACTGTCCTATTGAGGCTTACAGCCTTTGCCTGGTTTGATGGATCCCCTGTAAAAACTGGTCATTAAGTTTTGTAAATGCTTGACTTCACGCATCATTAACTCTCTATGCAGACACACAGTCCCCCCGCCCCCACTCGCCCAAGTGGTGTTGTACTCCGTCGCTACCTGTAATCACTATTCTCGCCATTACAACACCCGCTGATGTTCAACTAATGGCACACGTGCATCACGGTGAACTTATTAATGCTTAACACAGTATGAATAACCACATTCTACGACCTTGTGCTTTGTCCAACCTTAATAATATTTTCATAAATATCAGTTTGTAAACATATGTAAAATAACAGGAGGAAATTACAATGAGCATGCAGCCACTGTACTGAACGTGAATGTGCAGTATCCCGTAATGTGTAGCACTGGCCCTCTGGCTTCTTACATGTGAAGACATGTGAAGGTGTACAGCACTCTGCTACACATTTTATTTCCCCTGGCACAAAGCAGAATCTGAAACATTATTCCCTTTAGTGTGTGTAGTCATAGGCTTTTAAGTGTGATGAGGACACAGTAACTGTCCTAATAAAATGTTCAGCCAGCCGGGCATTCCCTGTACGCTGAAAATTTCTGTGTTAGTTTGTTATTCACTTTTCCAGTGACTCACAGTCTGGTCCAGTGGAAGCAGGGCTGCCAGGTGAAATCCTGGGAAAGAAAGATATATTATTCCTGGGTCCAGGACAATAATATTTACCGCAAGTTCACAGACCACCCCCCCACCCCCCCACCCCCCTTCCGCCTCCTCCAGAGTCCTAAACAGTGCACCTGATTGCCCCACCTGCCCCCCCTGCTCCCCCCCCCCCCCATGATGCCAGATCTGAGTGACAGTAAACACACTCTCACCTTAAGTGGATTGCCATGCATTCACCTTCACAAAGGATGCATTTTTTATTTAACAGCAACTAGTGCTAATTCAAATAGAAACAATGTAAATCAGGCTTATTGCATAATGCAGAACATAAATACATTTGTGTAATATTTTAAAAAATTATCCAATTAATATTTTTCCACATTCATCACTTTTTCTAGAAAACTCAATTCAGGTTTTTTTCAATGTATCTGGTTTTCTTGCAAAATATTTGCACTTGACTAATTTTGTCATGTGCCTGGTTAATTTTCCATGTCTATAGCTCAAGTCAATGTTCATGAAAATACAGGTTGGCCCCCACAATCACCAGTGTGAGTCTCTACCCACTGTCACCCCACTTTTACAGTTGGGTAAGGTGGGGTTAAGCCTGCCAGGGTTCCTCTGTTGCCTTAGTTCCTCTGCATATTGAGTTTATCCGCATACCATTGGATGACTTCCGCTTCAGTACATGCTGTTGTATTTGTTCCTCTGCATAATGTTGCCAATATTGGCAAGTACACTTACAATGACTTAAAGTTTTTTTTTTTTTGAAGTCACTTTCAGAGCTCCTGTCTGTGCCATGCCAGTAATGTAATGTGCATGAGATAGAGACTCTTAATTGACGGAGATGTACGCTATTGTAGAGTAATCTCTTCAACACTCTCTTAAAGAGTCCTCTCTTCTGGCTAAAGTCCAGAAGATCAGCAGAGAAGAGTTCAGGGAGCCTGTCCTGGCAGCAGCAAATTGGCTGCAGATTTGTCCACCCAGCAGGGTGCAGGGTGTGATGAGCCAGGTTTGTGCATGGGCAGCTCCATAGAGGCCTCAGCACAGAGGCTCCTCCAAACCTCGAAATGAGACAAAACCCAGGTGTGCCAGGGCCACCCCCAGGGGCTCAGAGCGTGCCCCCATCAGAAGAGTCATAGCCCCTGTCCCCCCCCCCCCCCCCCCCCCCTCCCGAAACGCTGAAGATAAATGTTAATAATGTTAATATATAAATAAATTAATTTAAAAGAACCTGAAACCAGGCCCCAGAAGGTTATATATTCTATTATTATTAAGATTCTGACCCAAAAACAGGAAGAATAATCATTCACCCACCCTCTAGGTTGACAGTATGCCACAATCCTGTTCTCCATTTCTCACCTGTCATACTAAACACATGAAAAGGTTGCAAATGTTGCATCATTGACACTCAGCTCAATATATTTCTTGGAATTTAAAAATTTGACTGAGTGTATTTTGACCATTGTGTGTCTGTAATCATAGGAATAAATGCATTTACAGCATATTACAGCATATTAAGACTTTAATTAATTCCATGTGAATGAACATTGTTCAGCTCATCCAACACTTTGCATCTTTATCTTCTCTGTGCAGCATGTAAACAATGAAACAGTATCTTGCATCATTCCTAATAGATATGCTGTGTTTACTAGGAAATATAATATGGCATAATTTAAGAAATTACAGTTTTGAGCAACCAGGCCGAATGTGTCTGACTATTAAATCCCTGCCTTCAGCCGGCAGGTTATCTCTCTCTGGCCCTAAGAATGCATTCTGACATTTCTGAATTCTCAACATTAAGCACTTAGCCCAGCATCACTGAAATCATTTATATTTAGATACACAGCATTACTACAGCTGTCTAAGCAGAAACTTTACTCCTCTCACCATTGTAAATGATCAAAGCATAACAGATGTTTCAGCAATAAAGAAAATGACTTGCTTTAACCACAGAAAATAACATTAAGGTGTAGAATCAATGAATTGTTAATAAAAGCTTGAATCACTGTTTGCATTGTTTAAATAGGTTTGTAAGCATAATTCATGTTTACTTCTGTTGATTATCAGCTCTTGGGAGTGCTGTCAGAGAAGTGATCTGTGTTGTGGTTTGACCATTAATGTAAAATAGCTGCCTTTTTTCATAAAATGATCTTTTTAAATATTATTTCTTCACCCTATCCAATTAATGACTTCAAAATTAAAATGGAAAATGAAATATCCATATGATCTTATAAATCTAGATTTTCACATTTTGCTTTTGTAAAATGGAAAGCCAACCAGTAGTCACACCTGTGTGGGAGTTGTTGAGACACGGATCTTATTGGCTTATTGGAACACGCGTTCTAGGCGGCTTTGAATCAATCTGTGTCATTAAAATGCTCCTTCCTGGCCACTTGCAGCGTTCGAGCCTGAACTGCCTTAATGGCGTCCGGTGAACCACAAAAGGGAAAGAAAAAAACGCATCAAAGTGGTGTGCTATGCACGAGCCGTGCCCTTGCGCAGGACAGGAATGTCATTCAGTGCAGCTTCCTGACCACTGGGACTGTATAAATTCACTGCAGAGCAATTTGCACCTCATCTATAGACCCTCCACTCAATAGAGTCCATTTAGATCTGAGGGCCTGAAAGCACATTACAAATCTAACCAAAAAAAAAAAAAGCCATAATGATATTTTTTATGACAATTGTTTAAGTATTCTTTGAAAGGCCATTCACTGGATGCGTTTTAAAAAATTATTTTCAGATAATTAATTGTTTCATTTGCATATTTTAATTGTTTTGTGCATTGTTTTGCTTCAGAGAATAGAGTGCATATGAGTGCGACTGAAAGATAGAAGATCAAGCCATTTCTTTCTTTCCTTGCATCTGACTCATTTCTCTACCTCTCTACTGCATTTCTTCAGCACATTCCCGTTTGCTGGATGCTGCTTTGCTGTGCATCAGCCTTTCATTGCCTGATGGGAGTTTGTTTTCTGGTGTGTCACAGGCAGAAATCCTCCCCCAGCCACCTTCAGATTGCAGTTAGCACTGTGGCTAATGAGGCTTAGTGATTATATAGGCCAAGTCACGCAGCTGAGCACTGGTGGTGGGGAGTGCTGGACTTGGTAGGATGACTGTATAATTACAGCCTTTCTTTAAGAAGCAGAGCCTGTCAGGGGTGTATGAAATGAGACCAGAGACATGGAAAATAATCAACTTTCCTTCTTCACTTTTTTAAGAAACAACAAAATACAGTATTTGCCTTTTTTCATTTGTGTGTCATTCCAATTTTCAGAAGTGCAGACATTCAATCAATCATTTTTTTTGTTTGTTTGCTTAGGTGTATTTTGTCATACATTATTTACTGTGTGTATTTCAAGGCATTTCTGGTGTTAAGAAGGATTACCACTGTTACAAAAGTATCAGCTTCAGCATTTGCTTAATATGCTACCTTGAGACTGCGAAGGAAATGGAAAGAAATAAAATATTAGCTTTCACAAATCTGCCATACCCTTCGGATTACATTGATGAGATCACTAATCAACCATGTATCTCAAAGTTTCCAAAAAATATAATAGCCAAGATAAATAGTTATATAAAATGAAAGCAGAAAGTTGTGTGGCAAATGCATGGCCATTTTTCATCTTAATGAGGTGCTCATGGCACACAAATAAGAAATGTTTGAAAAAGACAAACAAACTAAAATAATGTTCATTGTTCCCAAGTGTCTCATCTGTGTTTCCAAGGTAATAATGATTCAGTTCAGGAAATATATTACTTACAGTGGAAGCCTCTGAATGTGTGTGTGCATGTGTGCGTGTGTGGGTTAGTGTGCATGTGTGTGTGTGTTTGTGAGCGTGTGTGCGTGTATGTGCATGGGATTGTGTTACTCTGTATGTCTGTGTGTCCGTGTGTAATGTCCGTGTTTGTACGTGTGTTGGTGTGCATGTGTGTTAGTGTACATGAGAGAGAGAGAGTGTGTGCGTCTCTGTGTGTGAGTAACACACTTTTCATGCATTGTGGGTTTTGCCTTTAGTTCTCTGAAGCCATTTGTTTGTTTGTTTTTAAAATATCCCCATTGGGAAGATGAAATTGCTATGAGATTTTCTAATGAATTGCATTTATTCAACCTGAACACTTAAATTACTTTCCCCGTTCTGTATTTTGCAGTCCTTTTGACTCTTACCTGATGAAGCATTCACCTGCACTCTGGCCTTGATTGGCACACACTGCCACTTCCTAGCTGCTTCAGTGGGCAATTCATTTTATTTATTTATTTATTTATTTATTTATTTATTTATTTATTTATTTATTATTAGTGTAGATTATTGTAACACTACAGCCCAGTCAGCAAAAGCCAGAATCTAGAGGGGTAGAATTCTATGCTGAGGGATGTTGCAACCTACTCTGACATGGTTAACTCCAATATAGCTCAGATTTTACCCAGATATAGCCTGGCTATCTCCTAGATGGCTAGAAAACTTTTACTTTTCAACCAAATGTAACCAGGTTTTCACCTGAATGCCTAAATCGTTTCACCAACTTTTCACCACAAAAAATGTTCACTGGGAGGCAGCAGTATTTGTAGCATTATTATTTGTTCCGCACTTTAGATTTGGTACTTGTATAGGAAGAGTATGTTGTGGCACATATACTATACTGACTGCATATCAGGGAAAGGTAGGAAATGGCTGCAGAGCAAAAAAAAAAAACCCTAAATTAGCTACAAACCTTAGGACTAGACTGCAAACTGTCAAAACAGGACCCATGGCTCCTCTTTTGTCCACCCAATAATGCTGACAGGGATTATAATTGGGTCTCTGATTGCAATCTGGGATAATGAGGCTTAATCTCACCACACACCTGTGTTCTGGAGTGCGTATGGGCAGTCATATTTGGCAGGGAATGCACTGTATGTGCTGACAGGGGCCATGGCCACTGCCGACACACCTCGCAGCAGGGAACAGGATATATGGTGCGCCACTCACAATGCCAGCTGCTTCAGCCTCATTTTTCCAATAAAGAGGATAGGAGTTGTGAGCTCATTAGTGAAACTTCAGCCAGTGTATCATCGCTTGAGGTTGCAAGCTGTCCGATGAAACCACACTGTTGACACATCAGAATTTTCTGAATTGCTGCCGAAAACAGGGCACTTAAATTTGGACATTTAAGCCCTTAATTCTAATGAAAGCGTTAAATCGCAATGTCTGTCAAAAATTGTCAATATCAAATCACCCCAGCCCTTGGGGCAGAGTAACTTATATTATGATTATGGCAGATGCCAATGATGCATGCCTATCATGACTAAGTGCATTGATTTTTGCATATATATATATATATATATATATATATATATATATATATATATATATATATACACAAACACACACACACACATAGTATATATTTATTTTATGTAGTTTGTATACATACTTTAACATAATATTTCAGTTTCAGCTATATACTGGAAAACTTCTTGCTCAAAGGGAATCAACCAATAAACCACCCAGAGACATACATATTTAACTAGACAGGCAAGCACGCCTTCAGCTAACCTAAGCTTGTGAAGCCACAGAAGTAAGTCTGTGCTCAGCATGTTGAGGGCAAAAATTTGGTAACTCACTGATATTCCCATTTAAGTGAATTGGATTTTTTAAGGCAAAATAAAACTTCCCAGATGGTATTTTGAAACTCGATTAACAATTGTTTCGTTTATTACGTAATGCAGATTCTGAAAATATGTAATATGCAATAAAATGTGTCAATTTTAATGAATATGTTACCATAACTTCTTACACAAAGGAACCATTGTTTCACAAACTCTCACACATAATGATGACGAAAAATTGAACGATGGCTTTCTTTGGTTGTTAAATCACACCGGTTTTCTACATTGAATTCAATGGGCAACACGCTCTTTTGCCCTCAACATGCACAGCAAAAGGTGTTTCCCATTACTTCGTAGGCTTCATTGCCTGGCCCCTCCTACCCTTCCCAGTTCCTGCAGCATTTTGATGACATCACAGAAAAAAATCTTTGAAGAAACATCACAGCGCACAGCATCACAGTTATAATGTAGCTACTATCTGGAGAGGTTCCTTCAATTTGCCACTTTGTAATCTTCATAAAATTATAACATGACAGAGAAATGGAATACTGTATTTATTCAAATATCATTGATCTATTAACTCTAAAAATAACAGTGATTTATGGAAGTCACGATGAAATTTTATTTGACAGTTATCTTCAAAAAAAGAGAAAAGATTATACACTATCCTCGCTTCTTAATTCAACAGTGTATACCCATTGCCTTCACACAGTGCTGAAACAGTAACATTTTGTTAAATGAATTAAGGAGCAGAGAGAATAATATCTCTTGTTTATGATTATTTTTCCCCTCCATTGATCTGGACCTCGTTAACGAGTGACTCCTTTACGCATATTACTATTATGCAAGATCACATGGAAAATTTGATATATCATTGTGCATATTCTAATTGGTCTAATAAGAAAACAATATATTGCATTAATTAATTGGCTGAACTTCTTGGCTTAGAGGGCTGTTTTTCCTCTTCACTATTGCACCCACATTCACAAACAATGTTCTACATGTTAATGAGGTTGGCCAGAATTTTTCTTACTGTAATTTGGCTGTAATCTTGTGGGTGCTCTCCAGGGAAACAACAACTAGGTTAGCCTGGTTCTGGGGTGTAAATACTTAATCTATATGTCATACACATAAGCAGTTTTTAAAGTATTTATTATTTATTTATTTGTTTATTTCTTTATTTATGTACTTTATTCATTTATATTGTGCTGTGTGATGCAACAGTGGAATGTTCCAGCAGTTCAGAATAAAGAATCAAGACTGTGTTCCAAAACTTGTGTGCTTTGAGACAGACATTCTCAGATTTATCAGCTATGATTGACAGATTTATATTATTAGTACTTATTAGGTCAAAATTAGGGGTAAAAATTGAGTGCGGAGCATGAAAGTGTATAATCATCTGTATAATTATAGACACTGAAATGTTGATGGCTGTTGTCACATCTCACTCCTACAAATTTGGAGCTCAATCAAAGTGTGCCTGTGTGTGTGCGTTCATGTGTGTGCCTGTGCATGTCATTGGATTATGTTGAAACTTATATGGCGATAGTCCATATTCAGGTGGCATTACATTACAATCACTTGACAAATTGGCATCACAGTTTTCCAATCTGAAGCCAAACTATTTTATTTTGCTTTAACATATAACATTTTCAGCAATATAATAAAATGTGTAATTATATTGCTGAATGTGTTATATAGTAGATTAAGAGGGTATTTCTTCCAGCAAGCATCACCATTATCACGCTTTCACATTATTTCCTTCAGCATCTAACCGACATAAAAGCATCCATTTAGGAAGGCCATGTTACTATACAAAGCTGTAAAAATCGCAGAGCTTGAGCAATAAGTGTTTATTTAAAATTGTTCTTTTATCAGTACATTTTGTCTCAAGAAGCTCTAGCATCTGGCTTTGAAGCATGTCTCAGATAAAAATAAATCTAGTCCTGTGAGATTTTTTCTAAATTTGAAAAGTATATTCTTTCCTAGTCATTGTGGGTTTTTTTTATTTTGTGTGGGTTTCAGATTTTTGTGATTTCATTCCCCCCTTGCTGCCACCAAGAGGTTTCAAGTCGTGTCTGATGGAAGTAGCAATTGAAGCTATTTGTGCAGGGGGGAGCACTCAAGTGCAGGGGGGAGAACAAATAGCCACAGCGGTCCAGAGTTTTATTCAACACTAATGCACTGCTGTTTGCAAACAGGGGAATGGAGGGTGAAAGACCTTCTTTTTTCTTAATTCCTTCTTTAGTGAGGGATTGATTGACATTTCACTGGCAAAAGATCAACCACGTCATTTGATGTTGTTCATAGACAGCCTAGCCTATAGCTTACCTTCAAGCAAATGTATGTGTCTGTCTATGGTTTTTGAGTGTGGTCCTCCATTAAGTTTATCCACAATGGGCACTTTTTTTCCAAGTTTGTCTTCAGCTTGGGCAATGTATGTCTGTTTTGAAGGTTACCCGAAAGCACCTTTTAACCACCCCCAGCTCTGAAACTTGAAGCTTAAGTTTTTTCATTTTTGCTGTCACCTACAACTGCAGGCAGTGTTGGAGCTATATGTCAGAGGAAGTCTTACATAGTAACGGTTTATAAGCAGGGATTGGTGGACTGTAGTGTCAATCATAAATTTGCTAATGGTTAACTACCAGCAGTGATTGTTACATCAGCAGTAGAATGTTCAGTTAAGAATATTCCAATCACTATTTGTGATCTTACACCTTAAGGCAATCAGCAATCCTTTCTGTCGTCTGCCTCAGATACCTTGTCCCTACATGACTGGTGGCCATTTTGTTCACAAGCTGCTAGACCCTGATAGGCATCTTTTTATGTTTTAAAAAGATGCCTGTTGGGGTGTAGAAGTTTTTAAGGAAAATGGAATATATACGTTTTATGTATTTTTTTCTGATTCTGTCCCCCATTTCCTGTTTTTTTATTTCATGATTTATCTTTCCTTTTCATTTTATGCTTTAGTTTTTTTTCAGAATATATCTCCCAAAAACATACTTTACAGAGGAGATTTAATCTCCCAGTGTGCAATGCACACACACGTTTCAAAGGCACGTGCAAATCTGATATTAGATGCACCTGCAGCGGTTGCTTTTAGTCTCAAACACACAGCATGTTTGCTCATGTATGTATTCTATAAAGGAGTCATGTTCCTCCATCAGATTAATATTAAAATAAAGTATGAACCCATGTGTCATCTGACTTCACCTCCAGTAGGGAATAGGCTAATAACTCCCCATCCAACATAGCAGGACTCATCAGTGAAACCTGCGCAACCGGAATGAATAATTTTAACCTGGAGAGGTCACGACTGGAAAAATCACCTTCGGGATAACCACAGTCCACCTCTCCCTCATCTGGCAACCCTGAACTCAGCTGCTTTGCTTCAGCAAAGTTTCAGAAAAAAATTGAGGAGAAAAAAAGTTTTTAAATGAAGTTGTTTTTGTTGTTTGTTCATATTCAACTATTCTCCAACCCCCTCCCCCCATCTTTCCCTTTTCTCCAAAATCTGTAGTCATCAATCATGCCTCTGATGATAAACAATCACTCAGCTTGGCTAAATCTGAGATGCTGCACTCATACGCCACATATGCCAATCCTGATTGGGTTGGCACAGAGAAAACTAATGTTCAAAACAGGTAATAGGAAAATTACCAAAAACACAAAGATATGCTTATACTGAGCAAACTGATGGGACAGGTATCGGTGCAGACAGAGTGTTGTTAATGGGGGATTGGTATGAAAATGGCGGTCAGGCGAGGGTAAGGGATTGAGGTTCGGTCGGGCTGATGTGGGCACGTGAGGGGTGGTGGATGAAGAGCACAAACCAAGCAGGAGCAGACGCACCAGGGGGCCGAAGTATGGTCCCACAGCTTTCTGACGTTTGAAAAAAATGAATGACAAAAATGGAAGGAACAGGTAAGGGTACACACAGTAGCATGTCTGCTAAAAATGAGCTCTTTGGCACTGATTTTATGACTTGTTTTTGATTTTCAATTAATTTTAATAGAAGGAAATAAGTAAAGCTGATTACCTTATTTATATTCGTTTGGGCCCCTTTTTAATTGTATTCACTTGAGCAATACAGTCAGTTACTCCAGCCTCATTGATTAAGAGTAATTAGTTGTTCAGTGGGGCCTAGAGCAATTAATCGAACCAATAATTAAGCTTAATTGAGACAGCTGCCCCATACTTGTTCAAGGGTGAATTATTTACAAAAATATGTTGAAAAAATAACTTTTCCTCCGATAGTGGATTTGTATTGTGTTAACTGATAGCAGGAATGTTTAGAACAAAGTTCAGAGTTCATCCAAGAGGACAGTCCAAAGTGACTGTGTTACTATTCCTGAGAAACCAGCACACATAGATCCCCTGGGACCAAAGCTATAGGAACACGGCTGTGTGTGTGTGTGCGCACGCGCGTGCGCGTGTTTGTGATATGTGTGTGTGTGTGTGCATGTGTGTACGTGCGTGTGTCTCCTGCAGTTGCTCTTGCTTTAATGCAGAGATCTCTCTCTGTTTCTGCCCAGTGGCGCAGCTCCTCTGTTTCTGAGGAAAAAAAGAAGCCTTAACTGTCGCCGCTGCGGGAGGTAATTAGTTGTCTCCGCTTCCTCTAGATTTATGACTGTTCACCAGAATATGAATCACCTGACAAGAATAATATAAGCATCAGCAAGATTTAGGGTGTATATTTCCAACTAAGATTCAGCAGCATTTTCTCTCTCTCTCTCCCTCTTCCATATATGTGTGTTTGTGTGTGTGTGTGACTACTTCTGTACAAGTTGAATTTTACTTAGTTACCCCTTCAGATCCTAATACAGATGCTTGTCAATTTGTTGTTTGAACATATTAATTAAATTTTTTAGTCATTGAACATCATTAAACTGAATTTAAAAAGCAACATGAACAACATTATGTGTTTTTACTCCGCTTGTTGACAATTTTGTTTTGCCTCTTTTGACTTGGGGACCACAGTACATTTACAATTCATTCAGTTCATTCTGGATGGCCCATTTATGAGTCACTGATCTCAATCCTCTGTCTGCACCTACACTCATACCAGCTGATGATTGCACAATGATTTAAATATGTTTTTTTTTAAACATTTAAATATCATATGAGGTAAATACCAGGATCCCCTATTAAACATTCAGGAGATGCAATTGCACGAACGGAATTAATGTGCAGCTGTGAGGCGGATGGCTAATGGGGGATTTGGTATGAAAATGGCAGTCAGGCGAGGGTAAGGGATTGAGGTCGGGTCGGGCTGATGTGGGCATGTGAGGGGCGGTGGATGACAGGAGGCGACGCACCAGGAGGGGGAAGTATGGTCCCACAGCTTTCTGATGTTTAAAAAAAAAAAAAGAATGACAATGATGCAAGGCACAGGTATAAGTACACACAGTAGCACGTCTGCTAAGAATGAGTCCTTTTTCACTGGTTATTTCCATTAGAAATACATCACAGATGTATGCAAAACACTTGTGTATTCAAATATATACATTATCCTTGTTTTATCCCCCGGCCTCCCAGCTGAATGGTTGATTTCTGGGGAAGTCTGAGGCAGGCCATCCACAAGCACAAACAGTGAGGTTAATGACCCCCCCCCCACCCCCCCCACCCCAATTTGGAATGTGTTCACTTCCAAACTGCTAGGTTTGTTCCCATGTTTTACCAGCATTACAAATGCATGCTAAAAATACAGCCGTTGCTAGCAGAGAGTCATGCTAGGGGAGGAAAGGAATCAGGTTCACGACTGAGGACTTTCCCCTGTAACAGAAATTATGTCTCTTCTCAAGGTGAGCATTTTCTGCTGCACGAGCCGTCAGCCGCTGACCACAACCTGCCGCATTTTGTCTTTTATCTTTAGAGATATTTATACACATGCACACATTAGCACATGCGTGCATGCACTCACACACGCACACACACACACACACGCAAGAATTATGCTAAAGCTCTCATAAACACATACCCATGCACATGTACGCTTGCACATGTACACAAGCTCACAACCGCCCATGCAGATGTATGCATGCACACACATGAGCACGCATGCTCACACCAATGCACATGTAGGTAGGTATGCATACAACCACATGCGTATTTGCATCCACACACACACACACACACACACACACACAATCAAACAATGGCACATACAATCTAACCAGTTTGGGTCTTTGTCTTTAACAATTAATAAATGATTAAATTATGTCAGTTAGCATTAATTTTAGTGAATCTGTGCAACACCAATATGCGATTAAGAATGAAGAATAATTAAGAATTATCCTTCATTATTAATTATTCATCTTATTATCTCAGAATTAAGGATAAAGTCCTATGGAATTCCACGTTAAAATGGGGGTTTTTATTAAAACAGAAGTGCTTTTATTTCTACCTGTATAGAATTACAGAAAAAGCCTGTGATCATTTTTCTGCAGAATGAACCTGGATGAACCCGCTAATCTTCTATCAACGGTGAGGCGGTGTGAATTGAAGACCCCCCCTCTCCCATCCCCCCTCCCCCCCTGGCATCCACAGGCTGACAATATGAAATTTGCTGTCGAGTGAGAGGGCATTCTACAGAAGGCAGTGCAAGGCCAAGCATCTCGGTGATATTATCCAGAGCTGCATGAGGCAGCCATAGTGGGCTTGTGGAATGAGGGGGGTAGCGCTCTGCGCTTATCTCACCAGCCTTACCACAGGTTTAGTAGATTAATAACCCATCGGGCTGAACCGGCTGGGATTATAATTACTTTGCTTCCTCTTACTGTGTGACCTCTCAAACTGTGTGACCTTCCTCTCAAAGAAGCGTATAGCAGTAAAATTAAATGCCCCTCGGAAAAAGTCCAGAATGCCCTTCTGAGTCCAGACGCCAATACTGCGAGCCATCAGAAGCAAACACTTATGTAATTGCCACCTCTGACAGAGTGAGTCTGGATTTCAAAACACAAATGTCAAGGACAACTGATATGCACTGCAACATCCTGACCAGCATCTGTACCAATGCTCTGATCTGACAGATTCACATTTATGATGTTGCATTAAAACGCATGTGACCCAGTGGTTTCTAATTTTATTTTCCTAATGAAATAAGTCAAGAATCACAAGCCAATCAGAAGTACAAACTAGCAGAGTCCTGCCTTGAATTGATTTTGAGTGACACAGATCAGAGCAGCAAGACAAAACGTTACAGTTTGTTGGTAGCTCCTTACCAAACGAGCCTTAATAAGGACTGCAGAGGCAGTGCGCCCCCTTGAGCCAATCCAGATAAGACGAGCATAAGAGCAAGGAAATGATCCATTGCCAGCTGCTGAACTGCTTTCCATTGAAAACTCAGGTTCCATTTAACGTTTTAACTTGAGTCCTTTTTGCACATTACAGTGAGAATGCTACAAATGCACCAAGGAAGGCCATCCAGTCTATGGCGAAAGGACAGCACAGTGTCGAACTCTGAATGACACCACTGTACATCTGAACGAGCTACTACACTGCAGACATTCAGGGAGCTCAATGGATCGAGAGGACAAAACAAAACAAACCTGAGGAGAGTCCTTTTATATTATCGCACAAAAGAGAATGGTGAAATTGTTATGACCTGTCTCTGAAAAGACCTATTTACTGTGCTGCTGGCTTTGAGGTATTGACTTTTTGACATCCTTTAAAAAACCATGTCACCTACAAACAAGCAAATCTGCCTAAGACGCTAACAAATAAACAAACAAATCCCCCCACCAATACTCATTGCCAACACACACCTGCACCATACCTACAACCAATCACACACACACAGGCCTTTACCACAACCCACAGGTATCGTGGGAATACCCCAGGAGACCCAGAAGCCACTCACAGTACGTCCATTACATACAATGAACAGTCTTCCCCAAAAAATGCATGGCGCTGTTGACAACATTTAAAACCAATACCCGAAGTAACGCAAGGTGCTCCAAATACAAAATAACTGTTCCCCATCCCTGATCACACAAACAGCCCCATCTACATATCAAACATTCTGAAATACATCAAAACTATAAAATTCATTCTCCCTGTTAAGGTGCACAGAGACCAGTCCTCTAAACATTAATACTGGATCAGCAGGCACACAACTCTGTATTTTATTTCATCTTGTGGGCTATGTGGTCAGCTTTGCCTGACCATACTTTTTGCCCTCACCGAGTACATTGTTACAGTATGTACAGACCCATCTTCCCACAGAGTGTTTGCCACCCCCTGTATTTTGGTTGGGTTAACTAGAATAGGTAGGTAGGTTTGTTTTGGGATTTTCTAGTTTTTTTGTTGTAGCTAGTATGTAGTTTTGTTATTTTCTTTTCTTTGGCAACACTCGGGGTCCCAATCCTTGGTTTTGTGTCTTGTAAATATTATATTAATATTTATATTGTAGCTTGTCACCTGTATGCACTGTTTTCACTCACAAATAAACACTTTTTCACCATATCTTTTTGTCATCCAGTTGTAAATGGTAAATGGACTGCATTTATATAGCGCTTTTATCCAAAGCGCTTTACAATTGATGCCTCTCATTCGCCAGAGCAGTTAGGGGTTAGGTGTCTTGCTCAAGGACACTTCGACACGCCCAGGGCGGGGTTTGAACCCGCAACCCTCCGACTGCCAGACAATCGGTCTTACCTCCTGAGCTATGTAATTCTTCCCTCTCCACTTTAATGGAAGTTACCAACTGTTCCAATATACCAGTCATTCATTGAGCCCACCACTTAACCCTAGACAGCAGAGAGACAAAAATATAAACTTTGAAGATTACAGTATTTGGGGGGTGGGGTTCAATTGTGAACACAACACACAATGTGTCACACACACACCCACACGCACACACACACACACACACACACACACTGTGATGTGATATTTGCATGTATTTATTATTTTACTATTGTATTTATTTATTTTAGTATATTCATTGTGGCTTGTAGTTTTCATTAGACAAATTTTCTGATGACATTTTTTTCTAAGCCATTAAGAATCTGCCAGGGAGTACTCATTTACTCAAGTAAACAGTCCCACCCCTACTATCACAGGGCCAGACACACCAGAACGTAGCTACCCGTATGCTGTGGTATCCCCCAAAGTGCCCCATTTGCGTTCAGTGCACTTCATCAGATCAACACTTTCTACGGTCTGCAGAGCTTGCATCAGATATTTGATCTATTTTATATTTTAATGAGATGGCAGCAGTTTAACAGAGGGGAAAAGAGGTGCCCTGGTTTCAGCAGGCAGATCTTGTGGCAGAGGAGAAGGCTGTAGGCCCCAACACTCCAAATTCCAAATGCTGAAATTAAAAACACGGACATGAACATGCACACACTCACGCACACGCACACCCACACACACACACGCACGCACGCACACACACACACACACACACACACACACACACATGCACGCACACGCACACTGGTCCAGACATTGGTCCAAGCAGTGAAGTAATTGTTAAGGACTCTCAGTCCTAATTCTTCCTTAAGTATTCCTAATTTTTTGATGGATGGCTGATTTCTTTTTCAAAAGTGCCACTTTGCACAAGTGTCAATGTCACTAAAGTTCTGGGTGCTCAAATGAAAAGGGAAATTTAATTAGGTGCTTAAATATTCAATTACCACTCCCATTACCTAACCGAGATGCTCTCTAACGCTTTTGAAAGGGAGTCTGGGTAAGCAGGCTGTGGCTGTGGGTTAGAGATAAGTGTGGGACATTGACTGAGCTCCTCTCATAGACATTTGTTCGTCCTGCTGTTTGGAAAGGATGGAGATGCTGGGAAGCACACCCACTTTGCTAATGAACCAAAACCGCAGACTCTGGGACCAGATAGAGATGTCATAGAATATGTGAGAATAAGTGGACATGGGAGAGCCAGATTTTACTTCCACGAGAGAAAGAGAGAAGGGGTGGATGTGAATAAGTGAGAGAAAAGATCTGAGAGAAATAGAGATTTACATTATCCGAGAGAAAGATGTTAATCAGTGACAGGGAAAATCAGAGGACCTGACATACTTTTCTGCTTCATTGAATTGAAATTAGGGATACAATTATTTGAATGTCGTGTGTTGAAATAGTAAACCTTTATTGGGAAATCTGTTTAGAGCATGTATGAAGTGTACTATTTAGCATACTTGTACAACTGTCGAGCCCAACCTTTTGAAATAACATGGACATGTCAATGGTTTTGAAATAAAGCATATATAATTATGGGCTATGATAATAAATATTAAAATAAGCTAAATGAAAGCATTAATTAACATAATATGAGGAATAACATTATGCGATTCTATCAGAGGAAATATAAAAAATATAATTCTGCAAGCCAGCTAAACATAGAGGTTAGCAGTACTACCATTTAACAAAGGTTAATTTGTGTTATGGGTTAGTGACACTCTACTCTATATTGGTTAGTTCATTTAATCAGTCTCATAAAATTAAGTTTTAACAATGTAAAACAATAAGGTCATGGAATTTGCTATTGCAGACCAACACACGCATAACAAACAAAACACAAAAACAAACAGCAGTAAAATAACCTAATCAGGTATTACAAGTTTTATGCAATCCTATGGTTTGTTGTCAGTGTTAAATAAAATGTGTTTCAATACTTCTTGGCAATAACAAAAAGGTGGGGGAGGCAGTCTTTAATTCCAGCTCATCAGCTGGTCCAAAGTTTTTGAAGTCGGGGTTGTGACAGGTTCCTGTCAAGACCACGTGGGATGTGCACAAATCTTCCACTTGGGTTCGGCCGCAAGGAAGATATGGAGGAAAATTATGTGGATACTTTTTTCCTCAAAACAGTTGTCGATGGGAAATAATCCACCTTGGTTTATTTTGCGGACGGTGGTGGGCCAACTCACACAGGTCTCCAGCGTGGTGCAAGTTGGGAAGTGCAGCGAAGTCCGGCAATGTCCTTGAGGAGATGTGTCTGATCGGTGAGACAATGCCTTTCCTCAGAGCAAATTTATAATTTTTTTGATTAGTTTTATGCTCAAAATGTCACTAACCCAACGGAATCCCACATGTAATCACTGTAATGTCATTGGTGTGTTATTTTTGGCACACAAACATTTGATTGGCTTATGCTATTGGAGTGGTCAATAAAACATGTATAGATAAACTATTTGTTACTGTTTTAATGCTTAAGCAAGCATGTTAAATTGAGCTTTCCTTCTAAAATGGGGTGTCCCTGCCCCATGCTGGTGTTTTAATTGATCAAGCCAAGTTTACTGCAGGGTCACAAGAGGAAAGGGACAGGCACTCGATTATGCCTCGGTTGACCAGAAAAAGTTAATGGAGAACGTGACTCAGTGGAGAGTCAGTCCTGTGGTCAGAAAGCCAGAGGCCCCAAACGTTCCAGTGTATAGTTGCATTGTTACACAGGTATACTATTTTGTTTTACACGAGATGCCTTGTGTGGACTTATAGATTTGGAAACCATATTTCTAATTCTTCATTGGCAATGCCAAATTTGGAGCTCTTCAAAATCCGAAGAAGGAATGCCATGTTTTCACAGCATCGTAGGGAAGGCTATGTTTGGACTACTTTGTAGAGAATGTTGTGTTTGGACTACTTTGTAGGGAATACCATGCTTGGGGCTGTTACTGCCCTCACATGATACACTGTCTGCTACATGGTTTTATTAAATCTTCTGTCTTTTTAATACAAAACAGAATGAGTTGCATTTTCCAGTCAAAAAAAAAAAGAAATTTATTGGAGGCCATGCTGCTATATTGATTTGGAGTCAATAATTCACACAGAATCATTACATAACCACATTCAGTGCACAGGAGCTGGGCAAAAACACAGCAGCTCTGGCAATAATAGTAACACTGTGGCTGATGGTATTGTTTGTGATGCAGGCATAGCAATCTTAGTAATATATTGGCTATGTGGTGGAGCACTGGAATTACTATTGGTTAGGCGTGGGTACATAGAGATAGACTAGTGCCCATATGAGTCTGTGTGCCTCCAAAGATGGTAGCTCCTCTTTGTGATAAATGACTGGTTTTAAAAGCCGTAATAACTGTATTATCAAATGTGTCACTTTGTGTCAAGTGTGGCAGGTTTTTTTCCTCATTGTATTTTACACCAAACACAAGGCTGAAAAGTGCAGCCAGCTATTTCTGCATACACTTGTGACTTTGTTATCAAGAACATGTATTGCATTAACATTGTGCTTATGCCAAAATATGATAAGAAATGAAAGAGCATTAATTAACCAGGGCAAAAAGCCAGGCAATGCATCACAAAGCTCGGCATTTAGCCGGCCACTTAGTATCTTTAAGAAAATAATACAAACATGGGGAGGGGAATTAATATGAAGCATCTTAGAAGATACATGAGTTATGTGCATATTGTACAATCTGACTGTATGAAATTTCAAAAATGATGATGATTTCCCTTGGAAAGGGCATTCACATTCTCATGTGTTTCTGTATCAATGCTATTTACCCCGCTCCGAGCACTTCCCCCCACAAGTAGCATACCGCTGGCCTGAGAGCCAAGGGAGATTAGCAACTGGAGACTTTAATTAAAAAGTTGGGTGGCTTTCCTCTGATAGAACAACTGCTTTCCTTCACGGGATGACAAGCAGAACAGTGCCATAATTAAGGCTTTGTTTTAAAGGCCCTCCGGAGTGCGCTCTTAACTCTTTCTGTGTCCGCCAGCGCCTTCAGACTGCACCGCCCCCGCAATCACCCACCCCACCCCCCAAACTGCCCCCCCCCCCCCCCCCCACCCTACTGCTGCTCGGCTTTTCTCAAAGCAGTTGCAGATTTCCTCACGGTGCAAGGAAAATATCCGCAAAGTAGGTCGATTTCATGCATCCGGTGCTGCGCAGAATGGGCGGGTGCAGCCAAACCTTGTCTGGGATCCTCAGTGGGCGCGAGGGGGTGGGCACTATCTGTGCTGCCAGTCAGGTGGGGCTCTGGTCCATTCCTTTCTGTCCAATGGGGCCGCCTGAAGGCAGTTGGGCATTTGGGCCCGACAGCCTGCATTGAACTCGCTCACAGGTGGGGAGAGGCTCTGGGGAAGAGAAGAGGGACTTCTTGTCCATGTGTTTTTGGGTTCTGTTTGTTTTCAAGTCCCACACTTATTTATTTCAAGTTTTATTAAATGATTTGTTGCTTGCATTGACAAACATGTTCCAATTTAATATGAAATCTGTATAACGTGGCATTTCGTCACATTAACTCCCAGAAATAATCACTGTACAAAAGAAGTAAGTTAGATTGGGCTGCAGATCTGTCAGATTGTGGAATTTAATCAAAGCAGCCAATCATCTTTGATCTGCTAATTGGATGAACACTCCCTGCTACATATATTTTCCTGTTTATGGGTATTCTTGAACAATTGCTACAACTGCATGTACAAATCAATCAGTCACATAATCAGCACACATGCATGTTTGATTTAGAGTATAATTACTTAAATGGGGCATTTTAAATCTTTTCAGCTACAACTATAATTAGCTACAAAAGTAAGAGCTTGGGTGTAAGCTCAATTCATAATACAGCTAATTAGTCTGGGATGCTATAGGTAACCTGTAATTTGAGATCCAATTTAAAAAGGTTCTGTTTCTCCTTCATGCCTTCAACTTCACGATCTGGCTTTGGCTCAGACAGGTACAGTTTTATACACAACTATGGTTTAATCCCTGCCATGTTCACTTCCAGAGCTGGAGTGCGGTTAGGAGACGGGATCCTGTTGTTTCCAGTGAAAAAATCTGCGCGGTTGTTGTGAGCGATGTTCCTCAGACTCTGACATAACCACAGCTGGTCTTCTCAGTTTGATTTGACAGTGATGATGTAAAGAACATTTTCAATGTGTGGCTGGGGTGGACAAGGGTGAGACAGATTTTAAAAAATCACTAAAAATGGTGAACAATTTGTGTGTACTTGAGTGATAGAAATCAGAAAAGTTGTGTATAGTCCTACTTCAAATTGGATTACAAATGAATTGCTGGATTAAGCAGTTTTGCAGTAACTTTGAGATGCTCAGCTTCTTTCCCCCACCATAGCTTTCTCAAATGATCTCTCATCTCATGATGGTCATGGTTGTGAATGTCCAAAGGTAATGAAATTTGTATTTTCTAACTAGTCAGCACAATCCAGATTCTTTCGCAGGTGCAACTGAGGCACTGCATTCTGTAAATGCAGCATTTATTTTATATGGGTATAGCTGCAGAATTTCTCCACAGCTTCAGCGCTCTAACCTACTTGAGTTCTGATTATACCCTGACCGTGTTATGTCACATCAAAAACTATTTGGCAAACGTTTCAATAGCTGCGATATAAAGCTTTTGCGTTGGAGAGATAAAAACCAACTGTTCATGTTCAGAGCTTTGCAAAACACTAAAGTTCAATGTCACTTCCATATCAATATTACGGGGGGGGGGGGGGGGGGGGGGAGTCGAGGGAAGTGACCCAAATTCGCTACACAGTGGGAAACGTAAATCAGAAGAGCCACAGCAGCCATGTTTGTGATGTCTCTGAAGGCATTGCCAGACCGCCGCTTCTTTCATCTCGGCATCTGATGTTGCTGAAGCTTCGTATACGTTGCCTTAGTCCTTGATCATTTCTACTGGGACCTAGGGAAATACAGGAAGGAGTCATTAGAACTAATTATACAGTATTCACCCCATTTAATGCTTTATTAAGCCAGATTAAGCCTTGAGTGGAGTTTTGATCGTAAATAATCTATAGTTAACATTGTTTTGGGAGTTACCAACCATGTGGGGCCCCAGACCATAATATTCACAGTTTGATGTGTGAGTTTTTTTATTTCCTTATCTCCCTGCTGAGCAACCAATTACTGCTTTATGTTATTAAAATTACTAAAAACTTAAAGCTACTTTTGGCAACTATATATAAAATCTACTTTACAGGCATTCATTCCTGGCCCAGTGGCAACCAAAATCTATTCTTAAAATTTGTTTAAATTTGAAATTAAACAAGATGATTAAAAATATGTTTTTCCTTCCTGTTTTACTTGTAGAGTACTGTAGAATGTGAGGCACAAGCCACAGACATCACATTTGAGCTACAGACCCCCAAATGGTGAAATTACACAGGTTAAAAAAGAGACCATATTGAAAACCACTTTAAATACGTTTCAAATTAGAAATGTATATTTCTATATTCAGTCTGTAAATGTGTGGCAAATGTATCAAGTGTGTATTCAGATGTGGGGCCAGTACTTTTTAACTTTTTTTATTATTTTTTTTTTTTTGCATGTAAAGACAGCTCGTTTCACTTTAAGTTAAACTGTGCAACTTGTGGGATGACACAATGTGGGATGAGAAGATAGGAACTTCATTCGTGTTGGAGTGTTAAAGAGTTTGTCTGACACTGACATTTTTGCTTTGTAGACATTTCCTGACGTCTGTTCACCGATAGCAAATATCTTCTTTTTTTTTTTTTTTTTTTTTTACACCTGATCAATATTCAGGGCTGGGAAATGGATAAATGAATCCATGCTAGATTTCATTCAGGAGGAAAAGGCCACATTACAGCTCTACCCTGGGTAATACAAAATCCTGTGTGTTTCCAGTTGGCAGAGGAGTCTGTAAACCAAATGGAGTGAGCTACATTCTCACACCTGCTCTCAACTGGCAGCTGTGATGAATTACTAATTAGCTGTAGAGATAAATGTAAGAGTCACGCGACTCTTGATCTTGCCTGGGAATCTTAGCTCGGTAGTCTGCATCTTCGCTTCGTTGTGGAGGGTAACACTGTGCTCGCTGTACTGATATAGCATTGATATGCCATCCTGTGTCCCTGTGCAGATTATCTGCAATGCAGGCATCGTTATACACAGGAGACCTGCTCACCGTTTACATGAAATCATATCATTGCAGCAGGATCTGTCCCTGTGTACTTTAGCAGAAAACCCATATTCAGAGGTACTGTCCCTCAGCTAGGCTTTGTGCTTGCAACGGCCTGGTCAGAAGTGCAGGCCCTTAATGTACGTATTAAACATGAAACTTGTGTGGCAAATTCATTACCGCAGCATTGCTAATTAATAAAACAGTTATAAGTAAATATTCAACCTTCGGTCAGCTGATATTGTGTGATGGACTGTGTCTGTTTTCATACAGTTTTTTTTCCCATAACATGTGATCTATGCCTGACATCCTATTTTACAAACATTAAGAGAATCTATTCTAACTGCTAATGTAGTCACTGATGTAATAACACCATGCTCATGTGATGATATATATTCTATTGAATTTGCTGTTCTGTAGCTGTGTTGTGGTTACTCTTGCTCTCCTATGATACAACATAGTGCAGTGTTGTCCCTGTATGTAGTTTAGGGATAAAAATGTGTACAGCAACTCTGTTTGTAATGAATTCAATTACAAACTAAACACAAGTCCCTTTGAACACCGTCACTCAGTGACTGAGAAAGGATGTTGCTGTTATTATATACACTGTTAACAAGTATTCTTTAGAAAATAAGAATAATTTTTTAATGCCTCCTTCATATCATCATTTGAGACAGATAGCAAATAATCAATGTTTTCCTTTTGGATGTCACACAGTTTTTTGTCTTAAAATATCTAAAGCAATTAGATTGAAATTACAATTGGACCATTCATCATGAATGATAAATGAGACTTTTCAAATGTATTTTAATGGAATTCCAAACTGTCAGAAAGTTAGAATATTAATCTCAATGGAGTCAATTAGTATCAAATGCATGTTGAAATAGAATCTGATATAAAATGCATGAGATATTGTGACTACCCCCCCCCCCCCCCCCGCTCTGCCAACACATACAAATGAAAAAAGAGTGGAAATAGATATTATTATTATTATTATTATTATTATTATTATTATTATTATTGTGGATTTGATCCTAAGAAATTGAAAGACATGACTGGTGTGACTGTGTTACTGATTGTACTGTTTGTTTTCGGAATCATTTTCAGAAAAAAGCCTGTTCACTATGAGCATCCCGGCCTCTGCCCCACTTTCCCACAACCTAAGGTGCTTCAACTGAACAAAACCAGAATAACAAGAGACAGTAAAATAATGAAAGGCTCAATCTTATAAAATAATACTACTCATTTGGCAGGCAGAATATGGGAGCATTAAACTTGCACGCTTTCACTGTCTCTGCACTCTGAAGGGGCTGGGGGGGGGGGGTATGAGTGCCTACAATTAGTTTTCAGAATTTGTAGTTCCCGGCCCGATAGCAGTATGTTGGCTATTAATCAGGATCATATGGCTGTCACTCAAATTAATTTGAATTCCCAAGATTTCACTGTGTCCTTCACCACAGTATGCATGCAGTTCTGCATTACAATTTTTCTGTTTACTCTCACTCCGCCCTCCCACCAGGATATTACATACATACACACACACAAAAACACACAGACACATACATACATACAAACATGCACAGACACACACATGCACATACACACATAATTCCTCTGTAACATCAAAGCTTCTGGGCACTTTTCTGATCTGCCCCGCCAGAGAAATGAATGCTGCTGTTAAAGGGTTCAGTGGAGTTAGCCCTGTCTCACAGTAAAGATGAAAACACCTTTGTGTGTGTGTGCGCGTGTGTGTGTGTGTGTGAGAGAGAGAGAGAGAGAGAGAGAGATTCTAGTTCCCTCTTCTACATTTCATCCCTGCTTTGTCTCTATGAATCTCCAAAATGCTAGGACCTTTTCTTTTTGTAGCAGTCTGTAACACAGCTAAAATCTGCACAGAGCCAGGGAGGGGGCATAAAGAAAATTTTCATTAGGGTATTCAGTCTATGACCAGCAGGTAACAGGTTAGAATCCCAAGCCAAACATCGCTGTTCAATCCCTGACCAACAAGTACTGGGTAGCCTATAGGTGTATTCCGACCAAATACAGGTAAAACAAAGCAATAAAAGGAAATTAAATGCTATCTATACTTATATAAAAAGATTATTTTGGCAGGTAAACTCTGGAATATGCCTCAAAAGAAACTAATTAATTAAAACCTTTACAGGTTACATCTGGGAAATTCCACATACTCTAAATGGACATGTAGCAAGCAAGTATAGACCAGCGATTTCATAGTGTGACACTAGCAGAGTCCCTGTCAACTTTGGCCCCTGTCATGACAAGCTTCACTGGAGGGAGAAAGAGGCTTGCCACTACCAAATCCTCCTGGGGCGTCTGTTCTGTTGCCATGGTTTCTAACACCTCAGAGTAACGCAGTGTATCGCAGCCATGTAACCAAGTGAAACACATTTCCTGTAAGGGTGCTGTGAACTTTACTCTGCTTTTTACTTCCTCACTGTCCTCATCGCAATTATTACAAGGACAATCTAAAGCAGCATGCCCCAAACAGAGACAGTACATTGCAATAACTCTCAAGAAAATTTGATTGTGATGAGAAAACGTATACTGCTCAAAGACAGTCATACTAAATACCTTTCTTTTTGTGACCTCAAAAGACTTTGTGCAACACAAAATGTGGAATTTCCAAAGTGATAAATGGCACCAGCCATGGTGTTTAAATTTGCTATTTTTGAACAATGATGTATGAAACCCCAAGGAACAACTGACCTGTTTAAAACAGTAATGTTTAATGGCTTTTAATGTCCTACTGTGGGAGGTTTACCTTTTTGCAATGCATCTGATTATCCTTCAGTTTGGGGTGGTTCTACTTGACATTCTATCCATCATACACTATTGGGGATCAAATGTAATGATTTATTTACATTGTCATTATTATTTAAGAAGTAACTATTACCTATCATATATCACTTTTCTAATACATTCTAATGCATATGTTCTAATACATTCACATATTAAGCATATGTAAATGCACACACTAGCATGTAACCCCACTTGGAACTTGTTTTTGAGCATGATTATTAAATCAAGCCTTGTTCCCAGAATGATTCTCCCATAAATAGTTGCTCTCTGATCTTACCACTGGTGATCACAATGTTTGTGTGGCATGGACACTCCTAAGAGAATTTGTGTCAGCATGCTAACAAGTGCTCTGATTACACGCCTTGAACGGAGGAATATCCAGCAGTATTTTGATGAAATTGCTTGCTGAACAATTTACTGACATGAAAGATCCAGTGAAGCCCTTGAAAAAATATGATATGGTCATGAATATGTAAATTATGATACTTTTTGCAATATATAATTCTTTGGCCGTTCTAAATTATGTTTTAAAACCGCAATGAGATGCTTAAGTCAATAACCTAATGTATAATGATGAGAGCAGGCCATTCACCCCATCTTGGAACATCACTTACCTGGCCTTGCACACCCCGGTGGTCTATGGCTGTAACACTCTAAGACCTGGCAAGCTGTTTCATGTATTGAGCAGTGTCACCAAGGCCACTTATTAAAAGAAAATTTTGTATTTTCTTTCCAAGGTGACTGAAAATAGATTAGGTTAGCATTGTGTTTGATGAAGTGAATCCAGTTCTCATGCAGTGCTCATGCAATTGAGAGTCGTGACGATGGTGCCAACAGACCTTATCAGTTGCTTGCTAATTTTGATCCGTCAGAGTGCTCTGCTGCAAACAGCTTTTCATACATTTTTTCATCTTTTTGATTCATGCATGAGCAGCCCAGTGTGCTGTAGCTCCCCCTTTCTTGGGTGGAGCTACCCATTTTTCATCAGAGACACACATTTATTAAGTCTGTCATTGATTGACAGTGTTAGATGATTTGGGTCATTTCAGGTAACTTGCTACAAACTTATATCCCTGCAGCACTGAAAGGAATCTGAATTTGCTTCAGTAAAGCAGGAAATGTCCTATATTGTAAATGTGGCACTTGACAACAGTAAAATAATCTTGATCATTTCATTTTGAAGAGGTTTTTTGGCACAGATTTGGGGTGGGGGTGGGTTGGGGTCAGATACATGTTTGATTGATAATCATTAATCAATTTTAATTTATTATTATTATTATTATTATTATTTCTTCAGTATATCTTTTTTTAATTTTTCACTTTATGGTAAGGTTCAGTAGGCCCTCAAATGGTGTTTTGCTCCATTTTTGAAATTGTATTATATATGTGCATTCATTTGAAGCCAAAGGAAATTCTAGAAGTGCAGAAATGTGTGATTCCAGCACTAGTCTGGATCATGCTATTACCACCATGAAATCCCTGTTTAAATAACAATTTTCACTCAAGTGTAGTCGCAAATGGCTGTCCTTTTTCTAACTTTATGCCTGCGTGTACAGCTCTATGCATTAGTCTTGCTTTTTTATATGCACTCCCAATCCTACACTTGTGCTGCAGTAACTTGTTATCATTCTTCCAGTTCTGTGCACTGCTATTTTCAGTTAACCGACTCAGCCATGCATACACATTGCCATTATCTGGAGTCTATTCCTCAAGTACTGTTTTTGTGACAAAGGGCCCTTACAAATCCACTAACACTCAGCCATATGTGCGCTACTGCTCTCGCAAAAATAGAATCCATAGTGTATGTTTGATCACTTAACCCGTAAGTATTCATTTATTAACACAGCCACGTTCAATGATTTTAAGAGGCGAATACTTATTTTCCTCTTAGCACACAATGAGCAGCCTCCTGCAAGCCAAATGCTCCCTCCAGCATCAGACTCCATGGTCCATCAGCTAGGATGTGCCGTGTCTTTGACTGTGTGTCCCCTGAGCGGGCCGCTGGTTTATTGAAATGGCCGTAGACTCGCCGGGTCTGTCTGAGCAAAGGCAAGTTTTCTGGTCCCTGTCATTCACCCCCGGGGGAGTGTTCAGTTTGGACTGCAGTCACACTCTGTCGGCTCTCCCTGAGCATTGCACTGTTTCTGCAAGCTCCCATCCAGCCTAATCGACACTGGAGGCCCTGGGGGATGGAGGGGGTTTGGGGGGGGGGGGGGGTTATAAGAAAAGAAGAGAAAACAAAGGTCATAAAGAAAAAGATTCTCAGGCATATTCAACATAACTCTTTAACTGGCTCCTCAGCTGAGAAAAACTCGCGGTTTCCTCCCACAGTTCAAAGACATGCAGACAGAATCAAAATTGCCCATAGGTGTGAGTGAATGGTGAGTGGTGTGTGTGCCCTGCAATACATTTACGGCCTGTCCAGGGTGTATTCCTGCCTCTCATCCAATGCACACTGGGATAGGTTCCAGCACCCCTCACAACCCTGCCCAGGATAAGCGGGTATATATAATAGATGGATGGATTGATAATGGATAAAGAAAATGTGTAATTCTAAAAATACTAATTTGAGTGTTTGGCAAATGACTTCCAATTCCAAAAACTTACATGGAAATTATTTTTGATAAGCATTCCTTGATGTTCCAGTTAAAGGGTTAATACCATATGCTTTCATTTTGATTGCTCATTGAGAATGGATTGTCTGGACACTGCCTGTCCAAACATTTGCAAGGGAAGCCATTGCCATAGCAATAAAAGCCTTGCTACCAGAGGTGTTTTCCCATCACAAAATCAGCCCTTCTGGGTGAAGTCCATAATCACTATGTTCTGGAAGTGTCTTTGTTCTCACAGTTCTGACTACAGAGATGGTGTGTTAAATGAGATGCACATACTAAGCAGTCCATCAAACGTTCAGCCAATGATGAACCTGAATGCAGAATATGGCTTCTCCCTTTTTCCCTTCGTTATTTTAAACATTATAATCAAAATGTAAATGAAATTCTGACTGCTGTAATCACACAAGACATAACATACAAACAGAAAAGGTTTACATATATTTTCATTTTAAAATGCTTACATCCTGTGAAGCTAAGCTATCAACACTCCGTTTGTCCACTTACAGCTGATGTAACTGCACCACGGGTCATTACAAACACATGTACAGGAAACTGAAGTCCTTAGAGCTACAGTTTAATAATGCATCTTTTACATTCATAGTTTTACACTATAATTGGGACTTAAGCCATACTTGTCAGTTAAGATAAAACTTGAAGGGCTCTTCACACTTGAAAGCAACAGTGGGATTAAACGTCCTTCATCTGGATCATTGGGTAAACTGGATTTGTGAACGGCCAGCTCCTGAGACAGTCTGGGTGTCAGTGAGCCGGTCTGGTGCAATAACGGGAGAGATGACAGTTCTAATCAGATTTTGTGATGGTCTTTCTTCTGTTCTTGAATCTTTAATATGTCCAGCATAATGAAAGTTATTGTCTGGAACAGTATATTTTGCATTGACTGTAATATTGTACTGTATTGTTTAACTTCACAGCCTATGTGTTGCTTTCATTAATGTATTTTTAAATCTGCGATTTCTGCAAATAGCCCTTGTGTATCTGCAAAAAAAGCCCTTGTTATGTATTGTTAACAAGAAGAATAGGCTCCAGTGGGCCAAGCACCATCAACACTGGAACAAAGGGATTGGGAAAAGGCAGATTTACATCCTTTTAGACCAGCAGATCATAGTTTCCATTACACTGTAGTCAGGGGAACTGGTTTCACACTAGCTGCATTGATTCCAGCTGATCGTGTGTGGGGTAGGTTTCAGATTTTTGTGATTTCATTCCCCCCTTGCCACCACCAAGAGGTTTCCAGTCATGTCTGATGGAAGTAGCAACTGACTCAAGTGCAGGGGGAGAACAAATAGCCACAGCGGTCCAGAGATTTATTAAACACTAATGCACTGCTGTTTGCAAACAGGAGAATGGAGGGCGAAAGAAAAATGATTTTCCTTCTTTTTTCCTAATTCCTTCTTTAGTGAGTGATTGATTTAAATTATGCAGCACATTCCACCCCACCCCCCACTCTACCCCCACCCTTGCCCCCCTTGAATGAGAGCTGTGAAAATATGTTTGGTTACCACCATTAACTTTGAAGAGTAGGTTTTCTGGAGTGGTAACAGGATGTTGACAGAAGAAGACCAAGAAGATCAAGGAACAGGAAGAATCAAAAAGAAAAGGCAGATGAATATCCTTTTAGACCAGCAGATCATAGTTTCTGTTGCACTGTAGCCAGGGGAACTGGTTTCTCTCTAGTTGTATTGAGTTCTTCCTGTAGTTGTGAAGCAATTTTACAATGGTTTCTTTTGCCAGACACCACACAATATGTGTCTACTGCCTTAATCTTCCTGGTCTTCTCCTGTTAACATTACTGCCCACCAGCTGGACCCTTCTAAGTGTGTGCTGAACACTGCACCTGGAAATATTAAGCTTCTTTGGGGAATAACCTTTCCACAATATCTTTACTTGGCCCCACACATCTAAGCCTAACACCTTCTTTGCCATATTTACTGCGGCTTTAGTCTTTGTTTTACTTACAAAACAGACCAATGTTATTAGGCTACCTGTAGTTTTAAAAAACATAAGGTCGATAAAATTTCATTCTATTTAACTACCCCTCTACCTCCCTCCGACTCCCCAATTTGCAAAGTGTTTGGATTGACTTCCAATAATTAGTTTAATTGTAATTGTAATTAAAGGAGGCTCTTTTAAAGAAAGTTGTGTCTAAGCTAATACTTTATCTAATTTTGCTAAAGTAAAACCCATGTTATTGTAGGTAGAAATTGTGTTTACTTTGGTTTGTTATTCAATAAATATGCATATATTAACTGAATTCTTCTCTACACTATTTTATTTATTTTTTTAAACCACTGGTGGTCTGATAGTTTTCGCCTGCACTGTATATACATATACACCTGTGATGGAGGTATATTGATCAAAAGCTTAGCCAAATTAATGAGACCTTAGTTACCACAATGTGCAGAAGTTGCATTAATTTCTATAAAAAGCCATTCTGAAATCTAATGACACCAAACAACAAAATTCCAACTCCAACTCATTTAGTTTCAAGCAAGAAACTAGCCTGTGTGTTACTGACATCTGAGATTAAATAATAATAATAATAATAATAACAATAATAATAATTCTGTCTTTCAGGAGGAATACTACTGCCCACTTTAAACTGGGATAACAGTAAAGGAACAATGTGGGCAGAAGAGTATTATCTAGAACATTCTGTCAACCATTAGCTCCCATCACCCATCAATCGAAATAGTCAAATATATGCTGCCTCACAAGCATTAAACAGTTATGTTTTTTAACATCAAAAAAGTACAGTCCAATACAAAATGTTACATCCTATCTATAACCTAATAGAAACCTAAAGCTAGAAGTGTCATATGCAAAAGATCCATTAAAAATGAAGTGGGTACTTTTGTGAACTGGCCTTAGAGCACCTTTTTGATATACATTTTAACTGAGTTTCTCTCAGAAGATCTTGGGTGAAACCATGTACTCATTCTGTCTTCACAGAGAATCTTCACTGACTATCACGTCAAAATGCGCATTCTGCTTGTTTTGTGACTGCTGTCAGCACGCATGGGTTTTTTTTGGTGATCCCTGCAGTGCAGGCCACTGAGAAAATGCGAAGATGCAGCAGTTTGTGATGACAGTTACACATGCCAAACAGACAGGAACATACTCCATGCTCTCTGCACAGGAAGTCCATGACCCCGGGGCCTTCCTCTTACAATGTCATGCCACATGCCACATGCCTCTTGTGTTTTCCTGGGGAACAAACATAACTTCAAATTCATTTAATGTCTCCTGAATATGAGAGAAGTAAATTATCTGACAATATTCTAAAAACATCTCAACTCCAGTGGGGCCCAGTTAGTACACAGCAAAGTGTACTAACAGGCCTAATTTCCTGTCATTTCACAGGGGTCCATTCCTGGGCTCTTGTTGTTCAGCATGTCAATGCTCCCCATTTCTGCCAGTATTCAGAAGTTCAACCTTGGATTTCATTGTCATGTTGATGACACACAATTCTTATTCCCCACAAAGCCGGAGATGACAGTAGCTGCTCTGTCTCAGTGTCTCAGTCAAATCCAGGCATGGATGACAGCAGATTGCCATAAACTGAACTCCCGAATTACAGAAGTATTGCTTGTTGTCTCCAGGCACAGTCTCCCAGTTCCCATGTTTAAATGTGTCATTTGATGGCTATTCTCTGAAATAACCAAAAACCATTTAAAAAACTGTACCTGTATGCCCTGTACCTGTAACTCACTGATTAAAACATCTTACTTTAACTTGCATAATATTGCAAAACTGAGACCAATTTGCAGAGGAAGATGGCATAATGATGGTTTATGCTTTTACAATGCCTAGGCTTGATTATTGTAATGTGTATTGGCACACTGGACTCTACATTACAGCGGTTTGAGTTAGTACAGAATGCAGCAACCGGAGTACTTACTTACACACACCACTCAGAGTATATCTCTCCTGTCCTTAAATCATTGCATTGGCTTCCTGTTAAATCCATGGTTGAAGTTAAAGTTTTACTAATTTCCTACAAGGCGCCTCATGGTTTGGACCTTCATATTTGCAGGGTTTGATTGAACCTTACAGTTCCTGTTGCGCTTTGCACTCAGCTACTGCTGAACGTTTGGTGGTTCCTCATTGCTCATGTAAAAACAGTTTGGGGGGAAAGCTTTTAGTTGTTATGGTGACCATATATTGGTAAAATGTTGATGAAATGTATTACTACAACGATGTTTGCTTTCTGCCAACCACCACTCAAGTTTCCGTACTAGCTCACATGACTCCAAAACCATTTGCAATTATAGGCTTATGTTAATCACGGACCTTATTTTATGAAGAAATCAAAATCCTTCTGCCAGAGTGGGGGGTATGGGAAGGGGACCCTTTTGAAGGAGGCAGAGCCCTACGTGCAGTGTGTATGTGGCATATAGGACGGGGCTGCACTGTGTGAATGTGCAATTATTTTTTCCACGTACAACATTCTTTTAAATTATCATATTAGCCTGCATTCAATTTTATCAAAATTTTTTAAGATTTCCTCTGTTCTTCCAGAGATAATTTAATTTCATTTATTTCTGTACATCTACAGCAGACATGTCGAGGTTCACATGGCAGAATCATAAAGAATCTGTTGAGACCAAATATCTATAGCAAAGAGAACTAATCTAATAATGAGATCACAAAACCACTTCAGAATGGGCTACATGCATACAGACATGTAGTGCACATGCATATATTTAATGTGGAACAAGTATGTAATGCAATGTACGGATACATTGAATTTGCAACTTCACTATTGTGTACGATGCTACAAAGGATCCGATCTCAGTGATAAAATGTATGTTGTGTATTAGTTTGGGGGTTTGATAGACTTTTTGGGTGACAAAAGTGGTGCCACAGCGCTGCCGCATTGCGGGTTGCTTGATATTATGTGAGGTGTATTTCACCACTTTCAGGATAACATGCAGTATATCCATTCAATTTTACATTTTGAAGTGAGTCATTTTTGGGAAAAAATACAAACCATAAGAAATTGTTTTTTTATATAGAAATAAACTGAAAACAATAATGAATAGAACAAAAGTAGAAGAAACAAATTTATAACTTTTGTTTAACTGCCCCCAGGCAGGGAAAAGACTTGTAAGGAAGCAGAACATTTGTTAGAAATTCGAGGTTTCCAAATTAACGCTCAAATATCCACATTCCCGAAGATGAGTTGTCTGTTGGGCTGTGTAGAGTGAGCCTGGAGCGCGGCACTGTAAGACACAGTCCACTGCACATAATAACTGACTCTATTCCACACCATCAATCACGGCAGCCTTCATCCAGCAATCTATGTTCATGTTTATGTGGAATGTCATTCTCTAAAGGCAGCTTCTGTCCCCTGTTGACCCCATAAATAATTACAGTCCCTTATAGTCCTACCACCTTCAGAGGCGGGGGGGGGGGGGGGGGGCTTAATTTAAAAAAAGGCAAGAGCAGTAATTCCATACCACTTAATATTTCATTTCCGGGGACAGAAACAACATCTGATTGTTTTCTGAGCTTGGAAGACTGTGTAAGCCTTTAATTTTAGGCCCAAGAAAACTTTCTATTTGGAGAAAGTATATATTATAAATGACACATAGAGACTGAAAATAATAGGTGCCCATTGGCATTCGTGGCCATCTAATCATTTGTCCTCAACTCTCACTTTCAATTACATTAAACATAGCTGTAACTTTTTATCAAAGGAAACACATTTTCTACTTTAATTTTGCTGATTGTTGTATCCGCCAACCTGTGCTTGTGAGGAAAAAAAAGAACTTGTGCTGTTACAGCAATTGCATGTCGTAGTTAAGGACAAACCATGATTGAATCCAGGCCCATGAAATTTAGGCTAAATGGAATAAAAGTGTTAATTTTTTTGTGGGGAAAAATCCTTTGAAACTCAGCCCCGAGGAAAGGCATTCCCTTGGATACACTGATCAATAAGAAAAAGCCTTCAGGCCAGCCTATCTACACATACTTGGAATGGCCATATAAAATCCTTCCGTGAGTTAAACTTTTTTATAGCATTAACTGTTGCCTTTGGAGCAGCCATGAATTGACTGCAATTGATGCGTAGGCTACAGCAGAACCTAGCCTGAGAGCATCGTGCAGTCAAGTTAGTCTTTATTACCCCAGAGGGAAATTTCGGGTGCGATCAAGGGCAATAGAACAAGTTATGACATAATGGAACATAAGACTAGATACAAGACTATACAGTAATGAGAAAATATCAATATGAATAAATACAATGCACTAAAAATACCATATAGGCAAGTTACGAAACATTGCCTTGTATAAAAGCAAATGTCGAAACGGATATTAACACAGGGACTTTCTACCAGAGAATAAACACTTCATTGCACCATCCAGTTACCCAACCCTTGTTGAGCAGTCTGATAGATGTAAGAATAAAATCATCTTTATGAGGAGTCTGTTACCTGAGTTAGACAGTATAGCTTGGACTTGAATGAAACATAATTGTATGGTGCAAGAACATGTGGGTGTTTTTATATGGATATATTCATTGTGCATTTCTAGGGCATTATGCATAAAGTGTTTCAAAACACCTCTTGGCATTAACCCAATCTTTCTTGTACTGCTGTTCACAATCCTGTTCATGATCCTTTCAGAGTTCATATTCTTATATTTTATCATCATTTATTTCTCTGGCCTCTGTGCACAGTTTCAGTGTTCCCCAAAAATGTATGTTCTGACCCATAGCTATGAAGTAAAGTACACTTCTCTTTGCAGTGCTTATGCAAGACAGCTTTTGCTCTCTTTTAGAGTGGGGTGAGGTGGGGGGGGGGGGGGGGGGGGGGGGGGGGCAGGGGGGGCTGCGGCCCTGAGGATCGTATGGAATGACTCACGCCGCTCTGCTACATAATTCCTATGATGACGTTCAACTGGAAGTAAGGAGACTCCGCTCCAGACCATCTGTGCTTCACACATATTTAACCTGCCTCAGTGACCCGCACGTCAGCACAGTTCCCTAACGCTCTTTAAATTCAATTACCGCACTGGAGAAGCCAGCTCGGAGCGTGGCACTGCGCGGACACCTACCGACCGACCGGCCCGGGCGGCCCGGAGCCAGACCTGTCAGACGGGCCAGGGCATCAGTGGCGTACGATGGGGCCCTGGTGCAGAACGGAGAGCCGAGGCACGGAGGGCGGGGTGCCCCTCCTAATTATTTTGCATCCCTGCCTCTCCGTGGCTGCACCTGTCCGTCTGCAGTGCATTTCACTCTGGCCCTTTGAGTGGCAACATGGTTTTTCTGTTTTGTTTGTCAATATACAGTAGGTTCTCCAATTTGTGTTGTATTAAATCGGATCTGCTTACAAGGGCAATGACAGGCTTTATTGTGTGTGGATCTGATCCTGGCTTTAGAATGAAAATGCACAATGTGCAGTATTTTTGTATGACGAAAGAGCATGCACCTCACAAAAGAGGAGCACAACGCAGCACAATCTTTTCCAATAATCCATCAAAGGAAGATATATATTTCATTTTGAGGATACAGTGGGGTCTGTATTCATAGACAAGGCACAAAAGACTGTCACAGCCGTTACCAGACCAATTACAACTAATCATCTGAAATACTCGTCATTTCGGTGATCTACAATCCAACAGTGAAATTCCCTCTTGGTCCCAGCGGCGTCTTCTGTGCTCATTGATGTGAGCGTGTGACCCTCGATAGGCATCATGAGCACAACGGCCACAAAAACAACAGCACGAATGCATAATTTGCATAGCACAATGACACACGTGTCCGGACGGCTGCGGTCTTATGCGTCTCAGCGGGTGAGAATAAGGGCAGGGTGTGTGCGGCAGAGCTAATTACTCTGCGTTATAGCGCTGTGCTGGGGCCGCTGCGTCCCCTTCCTGCAGACATCCGCTGATGAATGGATACTCCCGTTATTCCAGTTTTCAGATTATTAAATATCACCCAAGGCCTGCCAGTGTGTCCATGCAGGTTACGGAGACCTCATCCACCCTCACCGAGATTAAGCAATTATTGCAACAACAGGGTGTGATTTTTCAGTGTTAAACTGTCATGTGCACCTTTAGCAATGCTGGAAAAATAATATTAATACTGCCCTGGAGAGTAGTCATCCCATGCCAGAACCTTTGAGTCTGGTCATTTATTAAGCGGAGTCTATACATGTTCAACGGCCCTGAATTAATGTCAAGTGCAGCTTTGACTGAACTGTAATTTACTTTTACTTTTTTTACCCTGTACAAAAGAAAGCGTGTAAATATGCACAGAATGTTAAAACGCATAAGGGGGGAAGAAACAAGCCAAAGAACCCTCTATCATCTAAAGATCATTTTCTTGCGTTCATAGCTCAATGTACAAATATCAATTAAACAAAAGTACCTTATTCTCTTAGCATTTTTATTTTGTAATCACTTTTATAAATTAAATTAATAAATTAACTTTTATTTTGTAACTGTGAATAATTGTGATTTTACAACAATTACAGTAATTTTCCACCACATTTTCAGTTCAGAAAAATATTGTATTCCCTCAAGACAAAAAAAAAATGAAATGCCCCTGTTATCAGTGCAATTTGATACGTGAAAATAACAATGTTTATCAGGCAAATAATGAATTAGATTTATCTATGTAAATGTCTTCCAGAATATGGAGATAGCTTTTATTATGAGTTTATTTATGGTAATAACAAGGGCTGTTCTGAATACAATTATTTACTTTTGTTGACACTGTTACATGGTAAATTAAAAAGGTTATGAATTCTATTTCAGTCATAATAACAAACGATACACCTTATGTTATGGGTTATTTAAACTGGGACATGAAGAGGACAAGGAATAAATCGGTTGAGGAAATCATCCAGATGTTATTTAACTGGTAGAGGAGATAAGAAGCTAATTAACTTTTCAATACACACACAGACACACACACACACACACACACACACACACACAAATGCACACTCACCAATATGGACACAATATAGCCATGCCTGCAAGCATACACATACACACACACGCACACATGCTTACACACATGCAAATGGCAGATATTGTTTATAGGTACAGTTATTGTAAATCATTGAAATAAATCAGGCAGCACTCCGAAAGCAATATTTTATTGTTATTTCATTCCGTCCCTGGTCTCCTCAGGTCCGCAGTATAGCGCACATTATTATATCTGCTGAAATGTTTCCGGGATTTGATTTATTTTCCGTGATAATCACAGAGCCAGTGCAGATCAGATGTGCTCCACGAGCCTTCAGCAGATTTCACAGAATTGACTTGAAGAAGTGTGGGTCCTGCCGGCTGCCTCCTCCTCCACCTCCTCTCTCCGCTGAAACATTACCATTTCTAAATTTCATTTGGGATTCATAGAACTGAGAATGAAAATGTGACTCTTGAACACCTTAATTCTCACAGATTTTCAAGGGATATGTATGAAGGTGTACCAGCATTTCAGCTGAAAAAAAGGCCAGAGCATAACCGGCCTTGTGGTGCAAATGTTATTTTTATTGGGATTTGTGGAATTAAGAGTGATTGTTTGTTCATTTCTTCTTCACAATATGACTACAAAAACACCTTTTTGGGCTGAACTCCTGGAAAATCTGTTATTTAATATTTAAGGATATAAAATACTGTTAAAATAATTAGCATGATAACGCACTGAACATAAATATGCAAGTTTCTTTAAAAAAAAAAAAAGAAGAAGAAGAAATGGGACAAATAGATAAAAACAAACAGGCAAAGATTCAGGCAGAACCATATTTGTATTCACAGTAGGTCCAGTCAGTCTTGGTTTTAAAGCAAAAAATGTAATTACATTGATACAGATGTGATTGTAATCAATTCATGTGCTAGGAGAGGTCTATCCAGACCTGTGCATACAATAATAATACAAAGAACAGACAACCATCTGCAACATAAATAACCTGGATCAGAATCGGAATGGCAGAAGCTCCTGCAGGTGAACAGTCATTGGAGGTGATCCTTAGGTACTTAAGGAAAGGAGAGGTCTTTAAGGAACTGTCAGCAAAAGCTTCCAAAACTGTTCCAGGAAAATTGCTATTTGTCTTATGCTATGTGATATTTCCCCTATGTATTATGCATATTTTATGTATTTTATTGTTTTGAATTCATAAAGTAGAATTATAATTCAAAGACTCTCTCTCTCTCCCTCTCTCTCTCTCTCTCTCTCCATTTCTAGCCCTACATCCATTTCCCACTAAGCGGTAGGAAATACTTCTCCCCACTCAAAGGTTGATTTTGTGAAACGGACCGGGGGGTTTGGGTCTCTGAGCTTCTGAGCTGGGGCAACGAAATGGACAGCAAACAAAAAAAGGAGAAAGGCAAATAAAATGGTTTATGGTGTTATTCTCAGAGCCACAGAGGGCCAGCAAAGGAAATGCAAGCGATCAGCAGGTAAGTGAGTTAACAGAGCACCCTATTCCATTCAAATAAAATTTTAATTTTTCCATTTCTGTGACCTAATATTTGGGAGGAAAAAAACTGATTCTGTTTTTCATATGTCACAGTGAAATGTGATTCTGCAAAAAAATATTCCTTAAAAAGTGCATGGGTTTATAAAACAAATATCTTCCGCTCACATTAAACGGTGCATTATTCAGGCTGCGAAGTGTAGCTTTGCTCTTCTTCTCCCGTGGAAGCTTAACTCTGTTGTGTTTTCAAATTCAGAGCTTTTTTGGAGAGGAAAAGAGAGAAAAAAGATCAGTTCTCCTGCGCATCTGACCCAACGTAAAATGTGGCATGTGGTGAGGGAAAAACCATGATTCACCTTGGAAACCAGCCAGAAAGTGATTGGCAGGTTGTGACAGTCAGCCATGCCTTTCCTGTGCTTCTGTAGGTCTCCTGCTCAAACATATACCACTGCATCCATGGAGATGGAGGTGGGAGAGTGACAGAGAAAGCGGGGGAGTGATAGAGGGAGAAACAGTCAGATGGAGGGAGATATAGAGAGGTGTGAGAGAGATGTCTCAGTGGTGCCCTACCCACCTGTCGTAAATTGCAAATCATTTTATTAATTTAAAAAGGAACAAAATGGGTGTGGGGGGGGGGGGGGGTGTTTGAGTTAATAAAAATATGATATAGGCAACCTAGACCTGGGAAAATAAAACCAAATCAGTCAGGACAACTCACATGCAGTATTTAGATTAAATATGTGAATGCATATTTGACATTTGTGTGAGGTAAGATAGCCAATATTGTTTATTGTACAGTAACCTGGCATAATTATGCTATCACTACTTTTAATAACTTTTAATGAATGAATGACTTAAAAACAAAGCTTTGTATGTGTGAGTAACTTGCCATTTTTGTATATTGAAAATGTGTATTTACTCCATCGAGGTAGAATAATAGGTGGTCATGGTATTTATTTATTTATTTTCATTGTTATACAAACAACACACATGTATACCACTATATTTTCCCATAGAACAGGTCTAGGTTGCCTATATCATATTTTTATTAACTCAATTTTATATCACCCCCCCCCCCCCCACACCCATTTTGTTCCTTTTTAAATTAATAAAATGATTTGCAATTTACGACAGGTGGGTAGGGCACCACTGAGACATCTCTCTCACACCTCTCTATATCTCCTTCCATCTGACTGTTTCTCCCTCTATCACTCCCCCGCTTTCTCTGTCACTCTCCCACCCCCCATCTCCATGGTAGTATATTGTCAACTAAGGATAAAAGTTCAGTTAGCTCCCTCAGAAAAAATATACCTCAAAGATATCTAACTCTCCAAAGTCTCCACATTCTTTTCAATTACATCAGGACAAGACAGAAAAGTATTCATTATTTGACCCAAAAAAATTTGAGAAAACATCAAAGAGCTAGGTCATCTTATGTAAAATAACAAATCAGAAGCAAAGAATCTTGGGGTTGTTGGTTGGAGGGGGCATGCTGAGTTGTGCTCTCATCCTCACATTAAAGGCGGCCTATTTTGTATTCATTTGTTTGATTGTGTGTGTATTTCTGCTTATTGTGTATGTATTTTATTTCCTTGTAAAGCACTTTGAGCTTCTTGTTTATTATCATGATCATCATCATCATCAATCATCATCAAGTAAGCAAATGATAACCTTTCAGAAACCAGCTCTTGGTACTTTAAGAAAAGGCATGCTAGTTCAAATGACTTCTTGTTGATTTTGTATTTTTTTCCTTTCCTTATAAAGTATTTCCAGTGGTCTCTGTTGCTGTTCAGATAAAGTACCGTAACAGATACTATAATAACAGGTTGGTCAGTAACACCATAGCCATTGCTAGACTGTGTTACCATATCCTCCACAAGACTGTGTGTTCAGGAATTGCTGCAGATCCCTGGATCATGGGCCAATATCATGATAAACATATCTTCAAATCTAAGATATCAGTGACATTAATAGAATTCTTCCTTCCAATTGTATTGATCTCTCCAAAAAGAGAAAATGAAAATGTCATTAGCTTGTAGTCAATTCGTATTGCTTTATTTAGCAGATGCTCTTATGTTGAGAGATTAAGAGAAGTAGTGGTAGTAAGAGCAACAAATAAGGACATGTGCACTGACCAGGAAGTCAGTAATGCTTAAGCATTTGTGGCACAGTGATAATACAGTCACACAAGCATGTACAAATTCCTGGGGAAAATAACAAATATTTGTCTAGTTTAAGTGCAATTTTTACAATGTCTAAGGCCTATCATTTACAAAACATTTAATCCGGTAACGTGTAATTTGCTTGAATAAACATTTTGCAAATGGTAATTGCACAACCTTGCAAACTTTGAATGAGGATTGAACAAGGTCTTACGGTCTGTTGTCTTTTCTTTTTTAACAAAGGACAGAGGGGGAAGCCATGAATTTTAGCTTCTCTTCCCACTAATCAATGTTGTAAATTGATTCGCTTAATTGGTGGGCATATTCCATCGCAGGACTGGACCACCTGATTGCTGTATTATGGCTTCCAGCAAGAGGCTGCTACAGCCTGGGAATTCAGCAGACAGCCATTATTCAGGCAAAACAACTTTGGTCATTGGAAATGCAATGCACATCCTCTTGAGCAGAGTAACTTGGCTTCAATTTGTGGACTTTGCAGTGGGATGCGGGGGCCGTGCTCTTGCATTTGCAGCTCAACCTGTTTCATTTACACGTATTCTCAATCGAGCAAGCCATGGGCGCTCACTTTAAGAAAGCTGAGTCTGTGTTGCTCTTCATTATTTATACATTTTAGCATCGATTGCCTTCTCCTAACCCCAATCCACTCTGTGAGCCACATCTCTTTTTTTTTCCTTATTTTCCCAGTTTCCTTATTTATTTTGTGGATTTTTTTCTGTGCTGCTCCCGGGAGTGATTGACTAAGTGTCATGTTCTTGTCCTTATAACCTTGGGTATCAACGCTGTCTTCTGTGGACAGGAAGATGCAGGAACAACAATCACACAGATTGTTGCATACAATCAGTCCTTCAGCTTTTGTCTTTTTAGCTGTACTGATAAATGTTCTAACCATTCCATTTGTTTTGCACCTAATTGCATTTTGAATATGGCAAGGGGCCAGGGTTTGAATCTGGGACTGGTGCACTGCTAATTCCGACCTTGTTACCAGGGTGTGTTCTGATTTACTGACCAGAGAAGGGTGACCACAGACAAATTGGGTGTCCCTCAGGAGTGTGTTCCTGGGTCTGAATGACAGAGAGAAAGAGAAAGAGAAAAAGATAAATAGAGAGAGAGAGAGTCCATTTCTGCATTGTTCCTCTTCCTGAATTGGGCTCCACTGGGATTCGGTGTTTGCTTTTCTGTCCCCTCAGTCTGCAGAGCACACACACACACACACACACACACACACACACACACGCATGCACAAACATTTGCTCCCACTCGCACACAAACATATTTGTGCACATGCAGAGGCACGTGCAGACATGCACACACACACTCGAGTATATATACTGTTTACTAGGGATGCAAATTTCATGCAATTCTTTTAATTGATCGTCAGCATCCATTAATTGATTACTACTGATTACTGTAACTGATAAGCATAAAGTCAACTATATGACCTATGAAAAAATGACTCAAAATAGGCCTACCAATTAATAGGTTGTAAGGCCTATAATAGAATCAAGTGCCGTGAGACCCCCAACAAAAGACAGCTAATAGGCAATATTCCTGAATGCTGTAACATTCAGCCGTAACATGAATATGAGCTTGTTTATGTGCTCTGGGATAATTCTGGGGTGCAGTCTGCTGAAGCTGGGCCTGGCAGCTGAGAAGAAGACGCACGCAGCCGACACTGATGTTCCAGGAATGGACAAATAGCATATTGCTAATGCTGCTCGTCAAAGGAACTATGACTCGCTAACTTTCCACTGGTCGAGGGGATTTGTGTCTAATGACGGAGAAACGTCTTTCTAATCCAAAATCTAATCACCAGCTAGGTTATTCATTTAAAAAATATATTGAAATTTAGCTGTTTAATCAATAAAATTTATCGATCAACATTCTGATTAACGATTAACAGTTAATTGATTAGCTGTTAACATCCCTGTTATATACCAGTGTACAGTATACTATGTACTATATGCACACACACCTGTGCACACATACGCATGCATTCACATTCTCACACACACGTAGGCCATTCCCATAAAATCTCTCACACAAGCATAACCATATGTGTGCACACCCCCTCACAGACACACACACACACACACGCACATACCCAGGGAGATTTTTTTATCCCTCAAAAAATCTGCATTAGCCTAACAGCCTTGAAGGGCCACAGAGGTCCCCACAGAGAGCTGGGCCTGCTCTAAATCAGCAGCCTTTCTGATACAGTTTCCTGTCAGCTGGATGCTTGAGGGAGCAGGTCTCACAGTAACGATCGTCTCCGTGGAGGTCCGCCGCTCACAGCCGTCCTGCGGTAAGCTAATGGTCTACGCCTCCGCTCTGGAGCCATGCCGACACTGCTGAGCAGATCGGTCAATTCAAATCCATTCTTCCTGCCTTTCTCCCTGCACAGCAGTGGCTTTGTTTCAAACGGAGGAATGAGCTGGCTCTGGGCTGCGGAAGGGGCCTGATACCATGGTAATGGGTGGCATGCGAAGCTTGGTAGGAACAGATGTGCAGGTGGATTCAACACTGAGAGTCCTGTCAAAGCGATCGCAAGCCCCTGTGTGCACTTAGCTAATGGAGGAACAGTGAGAAAAATCAAAACTCTTTTCAGCCTGATATTCGGGTAAACGGTACCAATGAAAGGCCAATAAAAAGTGCAGAAGGTTACCAAGGTGACAAGTTCTAAGGCAAATAAATATGTTTTGACTCCTCTGTGTTGCCCTCTGTGTTGCCCCTCGGTTGGATCAATAAGATGGCGATTTTCTTGGGGGCTGAATCCTCTGAGCAGTGGCTGTGACTGTGTGAGTTTAATATGCCAGAGCGCGACTCACATCGCCAACACCCACTCGTGGTGCTGATTTTTCAGCGTGCTTCCTGACAGCCATGCTTTGCAAGGCCTTTCCCTGGTGGTTGTCATGGTGCGAGGCAAAATGTTATTGCATGAACACGTATCCGAACAGATAACATTGAAGATGTCTTTGGGAAGATTCCAAACAACAATCCCATCCAGAACGATGGCTATGCATATGGATTCACTTCACTGGATGAGGTGAACAATGGAGGCTTTCAAAAGCTTTAACCCTGCCCCCACCCCATCACCCCACCTCATTGATTTTCGACGCCACGCTCCCAAATGGAATTGTCTTCTCTTTTCACTCAGAATGTGTGTGTTGAAATTTGACTCTCCCTTTAAAAGATTAATTTAAAAACAAGTCACACAGCCTGACGGACACGTTATCAAGGAGCAGTGAATTAAAACACTTGATAAAATGTCTTGCTTTTGTTATTTCCCCTTTGAGTGAAGAGCCCATTTGGTGTGTGCAGAATAGGTGACGATGATCTCCAGACAGTAGCGGTGAGTCAGGGTAATTTAATTCAGTTTAATGAAGGTAGCTCAAGGCTCAGTGCAATTATCAGAGTTTTTAATTTAGAAAAAGAGTCAATGGGGTGAATATTCAACATGGCGTCGTCGCTCGGAAAATTGTTTCAATGGCGATCATTTAAACTCAGATGAGCAGGTGCAGGGACAGGAGGGAACTTAAAACAATCACAGTAATATATATATATATTTTAAAAATCATTAAAAATGTTCCCCCACAAGGTTTCTAATACAGCCTGACTTTGCCTTGTGTGAAATATTTTCTAATTCTCTCTAATGACATTAAAGCAGGGCGGTTGCTTGAGGGGCTGCGGCTGCAACAGAGGAAAAACAGATGTCACTAGCGTCTGTAGGGCATCCTTGGCAGGCTGGCAGGCACTTGGCTTATTGTGCCTGCAGCACGCATGTTCTCCCTTAGAGAGCCGTGGCGCTCATTAGCCAGTAGGGGTGGTGGAGCTCCACTGTGAAGTAACACACTGCGGTTTGGGAAACATGGGAGCGCTCATTAAGGCAAGCTGTCCAGGAGGAGCCTGGATCAACGGAAAATTTAACATGGAAATTCGGGAGTATGTCCTGCTATTTATTTATTTTTATTTTTTTACCTCAAGTGTAAAGATGGTATCACCTCAGGATCTAGCTTTGAATCTAAAACTAAATACTGACAACACTGATGTCCATTTCTCAGGTCACTGTCAGAAAGGCCTCTTAAATTACCTTTTGATGTTCTGAATACATAGATATTTTTTCAAAGCTGTAAATATGCAGAGGAAAAATTCTTAAATCAAAACACCATGTTTTTTTTTTTGATTTGACTTTATTTTATTATTTTTGGACAGGCATGATGCAGGGCAGCCACATTCTGGAGTTTCTCATCAGAGGGAGTCTGATAAATATAAATCTCAGATAAGGTCCCCCTGGGATTAACCTGGGCTGAACGTGTGAGATACAGATGCGGGGCTGAATCAATCAGTCCATCAGTAAACGTCTGGGCAAATTCCATCTAAACCAGTGACCCTGAGGGGTTGTGGGGGGGGGGGGATGGGGATGCTGTCTCACAAACAAATATCTGATAAAGGGCCTTGTGGGCTCCCAGGTCCCCTGAAAACAAGCAGCTGCTGCACTCCAAACTTTTCTATCTTTATTATCTCTTCCTCCATAATAATCTCCAGAGCATTATTTTATACTCGCAGTGTCCTTGTATTTATTTATCAATAAAGTCCGCTGTTGTTGGAGCCCATGGCAGAGCTGCAATGGGTGGAGGTTTGGGCTAAATGTACACTATTTAAATGACAAGGGTAAAGGATATTAGGTGCACACTGATATGTCGAAGGACATTAAAGTGGCGTATAACTGCCACATTTGGAAATGTCAGGCTTGGATGGCGTCGCCCTTTCTGTGTGTCGACAGTCATGCAAATTTCAAAAGAATGATAAGTTCTTTGTCAGAGTACATGAAAGGAGGTTGAAAAATACCTCTGAGTGTCTGAGCACAGATGGATCCCTGTGAAGTACAAATGAAAGGGTGGAGGTTTCGCTCAAGTTCAGGATGGGGCACCAGGTACCATGCTCCTAGGCACCCCCCAAAGTTCACAAACGTCTGATGATTTGTATCACTCAAAGGATGGAACCCTTTTCCTGTCAACTTCTATTTATTTTTTATTTTTTTCTGAAAGGAATGATTTAATGTAACCCACAAATGTTATTCTCCTGACACTATTTGAGTAGTCTTAAAATTCAGAGGGTTTTTTAAATTCAAGTTTCCCAAATGGCCATTAAATTGCAGACTTAGCTGCTGCACAGCCCTACTGGTTTTCAGATTGGTCACTGTTATAGTGTTGCACTGCAACAGATAATTCATTTTTGATCAGAAAATGTGCAACACTCGGTCTTAAGCCTCAGAATAACTCAGAACAGAAGAATGATCCGGATGTTACATTTTGTGTACATTTTGTACATGTACATGTGTACATTTTTTGTAAGCGCTAAGTCCTGTTCAATTTATGAGAGAGTGAGAGCCAGGGGAATTGTGAGGGAACATTGCTCTGGTAGTACCAGGCTCTGCTAATGCAAGTGGTGAAGCGGTCAGGTAATTGGTTATGTTTGTAATCTAACCCTCTGTTGTGTGGGTGAGTGACTAACTCACTGGCAGTTAACACAGAGTAGGAGAGGTTTCACAAGGTTAAAAACATTCTTTGGAGGTTTGCTTCTGTTGTTCTTGTTTATTACCTGAAATATTGATTTTTCACCCTCTCTACACTATCTGTCTGATGTGTTTTATATGAAGGTTTTCTTTTCCCTTGCCTGGTTGTTTTTAAGGTTCTTGGCATCTTGGCCTTGTTGGATCTCTAAAAGTGAGACTATTAGCAATCATACTTTATAAAAATCTAAGCGCTTCTAAATAAACAGACAACATGGACTGTGCTGAAAGTAGTTTTTTTCCCTTTGTTTCTTCTAATCCTTTCAAACAGGCCATCTGGGTTGTTTGTAAAGGACTTGAGACTTGTAGCACATCTAGGCCATTCGGTGTATCCACATTGTGGAGTCTCCTTAACCCTCAGGACGCAAAGCATATTTTGGCCCTTTCTTACTTTTAAACTCGTAAGTAGGGCCACCAGTTTATTTCCCCTTGTTTTCTCACCTTGTACTTCAGTCCTCTGCCAGGTCATGATACCCTCTTTGTCAATCCCCTTCACAAACAATCATCCCACTTGCACCACCTCAATAGTCAAAGTTGATAAAGTATTTGCCATGAATTAAGCACAGGTAATGATTGACAGAAATATTTACGAGTGACGTGTTAAATTCAGTTTGATTACTTACTATCGTGGACATGATGCAATATTTTTTAATGCTCTGCAGGGGCATGATATGTTTTTTAGGAAGCAGTGGGAAATGCCCTGTGGGACAAGCAAGGATTAATTAAACATATGTTTATTTTCCAAATCCAGCGGTTCCAACAGTCAATGCCCTTGTTAAAATGTTTAGCACTCTGAATACTGAATACAAGCGATGTTGCGTACTAGAACCCCTCGCTTAACCTACATGTAAAATATATTTTAGTGTGATTTAATTTAATAATTCTTATTGAAAATGAGAAAATTAAATCGCCAAATTCATTGATAGGTCAGTATACAGAAAACTGGTGGAATCAACCAACAAGTCAAAATAAGCTCTACATCCGGATTTAAGATGAAATAATTGAATTCAATACGAAGCAGTCAATTAGATTAATGCATTAAAATCATACATTCTTTATTGAATGCAGGCTCTCTACTTCTAAATTACAAAACAGTAGACATTACACAAAACATTAAGCTTTCGATTCTCGATCCAATGTTGGCTGGTGCCACTTGTATTTTCTGAAATGCAGCATGTTGTTGTGTTTTCGATTTGCAGTTGCTTCACAATTTGCAGTCGTATTGCAATTTGTTATTGTGTTTTTTTTTCTTGTCGTTGTGCTTCAGAGACTGATTTTCTTCTTTCATGCTTTTGCATTTGCATTTGTTTTTGGTTGTTGTGTTTCATGTTTGCATTTGTGTTTTCCGATTTGTATTTTTTTGTGATAATGTTGTGTTGCGGCCACTGCATAAATCCCATCCCTATTTGAATTCAGATATCTAAGCCTTTGTTTACCGGAGTAATATGACAATGTGATCGCCAGCTCTGCAAGAATCTTATCTTACAGATTAAAGATATGTTAAGAAATTTCTGTTTTATTACCGTTTGATTGACAGGAGTGCTTTTCATACCACAGGTGCCCTTTTAGTTTACTGTTGTTCAGGGTTCAGAATTTTGCTGTAATGAACACCACATTGCTTGAGGATCAGAAAGAAAAGGTACAAAAACGAAAAGCCGTAATGGACACGGACATTCGTTTCAGGTGGAGAGTGTATCCGCTCGGCCACGGACACCCTCCGTTTCATTTCGCCCATTGATCTCTCATTAGCAGAGCCAAGGCTTTTGTGCGAATCATTTCCACAGCACAGACTGATTGTTTTTTTTTTTATTATCTTGTTTTTTTTTTTTTTTTTTCCAAAGCGCTGTGGCTCTCCCTGTGAGCTTGGCAGCCCATTCATCATTGCTATGCGTCATCTCCCCTCCGTTGCCTCTGGGACCTTCGAAACCTCTTCAAAACACAGATGAAAGGTGACTTTTTTTTGTTTGCTTGTTTGTTTGGATGAGAGGTCACTGACCTGTTACGAGAACCCGTTGCTAGTTAACAGCCAGGCGTGCTGGGGAATTCTATTCCACTCCATTCTGCCTGCATTCCAAATGGGCGGATACATGTATTTTTCAAACTGGAATTTTGATTCTGTGTTTGGAAAATGTATCTTACACCATGGGTCTATATGGGAATATGCTACATTATTCCCATTTGTAATGGGAGAGTGACATGGTGATGACACATTTAGGGGGTCATACAAACCATGCTCGCCCATCAAATTCTTATACACCTGATGGAGCACATGCATCAGCAAGCAGCCAATGCCATCACAACACAACCATTACACAACACACCTCTCCTTGCGATGTCAATGACTGTAAACTACATTAAGGCAGCCCACAGCATGCCATATATCACAGAATCCAACTGGGAATAGCATTATGAAAATAATGTATCTTTATTACTTATAAATAATTTGTTGTGTGCCAGAGGTAATCAGAAGATTGACTGCCTATCCTCGCAGCCCGAATGAGCCTTGGTTTCCATATCTTCTCCTCTTCCTCGCTTTGCCATCTCCATCCCCCACCAAACACACACACACACATGCACGCACATACGCGCAAGCACGCACGCACACACACACACAGGAGAGTAGCTGAAAATGGGATTGGGATTTAATTGAAAGCAGCTTACCACCATTTTCAAAGGCTCTGATTAAAGCTACTGTGCCACAGAAAAAATGTCAATAAGGAATTCAAAGAAAGTGGCTTTAAATCAGATTCCTCCAGCAGCATTTTCACAATATATGTGCTTTGTTTTTTTTTAGTCCCGTAGACACAAACAATCAATTGTACCTTTGGTGTGTGTGCACATGTGCATGACAAAAGAGAACGAGGGACATTCAACTTGACTTTCCTGTTCATCTCATCACTGTACTGTCGCAGCAAGTCATGTCTGGATGGGATGCTGGAGATTTTTGGAAGTGTTGTCTTATCTGAAAAGTTTGTCACAATCGAGGTATTAAATCGTGCTTTATTAAGTTTGTCCTCATTTGTAAGCCAAACTAAGAATAAATTATTTGGATAGAAAGATGGGTAAACTAGTAACACTATGAAAGTAGTTAGCTACCTCGTTACTAGTTTCCCCATCTTTTATAGGTCATTTCCTCATCTTTTATTTGGCTACCTTTCTGGCCAAACATTTCAGCTAACCAATCAGGAGCCTGAAGCCTAATATGTTCATTTTTGGTTGTTCCTTTTCAAGGCCAGATATGTAACTACCTCCTGAAATTGCTTTCTTTGCTTCAGTATGATCACACACACACACACACACACACACACACACACACACACACGCACGTACACACACAGACACACACACACGTGCACACATGCACACATACACTCACACTCTCACCCTTTTCCGGAATTGCTTAGCTTCAGCCACTTCAGGATTAACTGGTATACTTGATTAGGATGATGGTAGGCTCTAAGTGAGGTGTTAAAGTTCTAGTAACTAAAAATAAGAAACACTCAGGTTCTGGGTGCTATGTGCAACTGATTTGCATCTGTATGTTCCAAACAGAGACCGCGTGAGATCTTGTTACTGACAGGAGCGTTTGTACCGCTGATGTTAGAGCTAATTTTTAAGCCCATGCACCTTAATCAAACTCCCTGGGGACCAGTGTTCCCATGGTTACCTAATTGCTCTGCCACACCAGTAGCATATGTTTATTTAAAAAAAAAAAAAAAAAACATCTATTTGACTTTACCCACCCAGTGAGTCATTATGTAATAAGGTATTTACTATAAATACCCAAAACCATCTACCACAAATCTGCCCCAAGGGACGGCAAATAACCTCTGTGACCCTATTAAAAGGGATGGACACAAATGGAATTATTTCACAGGAGAAATGGCAGCGGTCCATGGAGGCATTTTTAAGATTACACTGAAATTGCATTTTGCTTGTTTTTTAAAGACCACAAAACTCTTTTTTATTACTTTGCTGTTTGAACATTTAATGCAGGGACATTTGATTCCAGATGATTTTATTGGAATCTACTGCAAATTGTATTATGTCATTTTATTAGTAATTATGTTGTTCATATTTATTCCAATTCTGGTAAATCTTCATATTCTTGGAAAGTCAATAACAATGATAACCAACCTCTTCATCAAAAAAAAGAATGGAGAAAGTTAGAATTGGTGGAAAATCCAGGTTCAAAAAGTAAAAATACTCCCCAGTATTTTGTTCTAAACACCTGGATTTGCTAATTAGCACACTTCTGCTGCCAGGATTTAGAACTAATTTGTGAAATCAGCTGGTTGAGTTCATGAGTGGAAGAAACACATGGCAGGAACTTCCTTAACAAGAATGCCTTCAGATATTTGGATTTCAACATGCAGCACCGGGGGATACTTAGGAGTCTTAAATAAAGAAATTTTGACCAGACAGCTGAGATTATTGGTACACAGGTCCCATGTCCCAATTTCAGTCTCTTAAGATATAAACTGGTATTCTGCAGATGCTTAGCCACTGGGTAAACTACAAAGATAGAGTGTAATGTTGCTTTCATGTTATATTGCGTTAGCTAGGTAGTGAACAGCAAATCCTGTTATGTCGCTCCTTTTACTGACTTGATCAAAGAAGATACCCGGAGTCAGTCAGGGACACAAAAACCAACTTTATACTTCATTGGGGTGCTTTTTCACTTCTCCACACACTTAACAGTCTATTATCGCCCTCCACATCCTTTTTCATCCAGGCTCTTCCCTTTTTTATATCAACAAGGAAACAGCAAACTAACTGCCATTCCAACATCAGATGGTAGCTGATTTCAAATTTATTCATTATTTAAATCAACTTGGTAATATATGTCTAGGTTAGAATATCTATTTGCTCTCTGTCTTTTTAGCCTGTCACCAATCCCCCTCCCCCCCCCCCCCCCCCCCCCCCCCCCACCCCATTTTCAGAATCAGCGAGGCCACACATGTGAAGGGTACTTTGTCTTTAGTCACTGATATAATTTTTCACATCTGTTTGTCTTCTCAGCTGTGTTGGCGCATGCAGAGGTAATTACAGGAGCAGAATTAAACCCAGGGAATGTAAATATTGAATAATGACTAGGGGGCAAACAACGTTTGGCAGAACATGTGAAATTAGGCATAGATACTTTCCAAATATTACTTTTCGATTCAGGAATTATCAGAGGCAGCATAATATACCAACTGGAAAAAAGATAAGCGTGATCTAAAAACAATGATATCTTCAATGTTATTGTTAGTTTTGTTTGTAATTTGGTCTGGGAAGGTATGTAAACTACATTTCCAAAAGTATGTGGACACCCCGTATAATTAGTGGTTTTGGCTATTTCAGCCACACCCATTGCTAAAATCAAGTGTAGTGTGTAAAAATCATCTGTCCGCAGTTACAACGCTTTACAGTGTTCCAAAATCTAGGTGTCCACATACTTTTGGAAATGTAGTATACATTATGACTCTGACTGACCAGCAGTACAAGAGTTATAGGAATCGCATCACTGTTACTACTATGTATCATGATTTTTTAAAAATGCATCAGCCCCCTTGCATGACCTTTCTACAGAAAGAGACTACACGTTCCTCTCAAAACTTGTGTGGGCAAGATTTGAATGTCCCTGGAGATTATGAGAATTCTGTTTTCCTGCAAACCAAAAAAAGAAACATTGCAACCTATTTATCACATACTTATTTTAAAATGAAAAGTATAATAAATACTTGATGAACAATGAGAAATGCATTTGCTACTTGGATGCACACTAAAAGTAGAAAATCTCTGGGTTGAAAAAAGGAAAAATATTTTGAAACAAAGGCAGAAATCTTTTTTTATCTGCCATGCAGGGACAGTGTAGATGCCTGTGTAATCCCAGAAGACTGTGAGCTGACAGTTGACTACATTTCCTAGGTTGCATATGCTAATGCCACCAGCCATGGAAGTCTCATCCTGGTCTCACCATTCTGCTTGGTTTCTTTGTGCTGTTGTGCTGGAACTCCCCATGTGTGTCATTGCTCTATCACCTGATGTCACAGTCTTGAAATGTCTTTGTCATCTGCAAGCAGTTCCTATCTTCAAGGTTTAGTCTTCACAGCTGGCCAATCCAGCCCCTCTACACCAAGCACTGGCCAATCCAGAACCTCTAGAGCAAGTAGAATAAACATCACAACCCTGGCTGTTGCGTCTGGTTTGCCTAATTATATTATGACAGCCTAATAACTACAATAATAACTTAAGCTCTACAGTGTGTAGCATTTGGGTGCTGAGAGAAGGAGTCCATGAAGTCGCCTCAAAAAATAAAGGTTCCTTATTAAGGTTTTCTCTGCAGTTATAATTTCATATTTTAAACCTCATCTGTATTCAATGCAGTAATATAGATTTTAGGATTATCCCCATTATGAATAAAAGAAAATAAATTCCACTTCCTACAAGATTATTTTCGACCAAAGATAAGAAATGAATAAAACACCTATCTGCCAACGTTGGTCATATCAGAAACATATTATATAACCTATTTTAGCTGTCAATGAACTTTTTGTTATACTGTAGAGGATATAATAGCTATGAAATTGTGCTGAGTGATTAAACTGGTGGGTTACACATTTTTTAATTCTATCTGGTGTGGTTTTAATGGGTACGTTTTACTTAAGAGTGACAGTTTGCTGCTAAGACTTTTAGAGTTAGGAGCGAGTGATGAGCTAATGGGTTCTACCTTCTACCTCTACACACTGAGAAAGATCAGGGCTATGCTAAGGTTTGCAAGGTTTCTGTGCTCCTGTGTTCATACGTTTAAAAAATACAAAAATTCTCTACTCTGTCCAAATCCAGTGAAAGTTAGCTGATGGCTTGGTCTGAATTCAATAAATATTTGTCCTTAACTTTGACTTAGAAATAAAATCTGCTCAACATCAGTGAGGTGATTTAGTCACCAAAATTAACTTTCCAAACTATGTGCAAAAAAGAAACACACTTGCATTTGTTTGTTATTAAAAGTTGAGGACAAACGTTGATTGAATCCAGGATAATGCCTGAGTCAGATCTCCATTTGTCTACTGTGCAGTTATCCAAGTTTTTCCAGATTACTCCAGAAAGGGCACAATGGCCTGGATTCAGTCAATGCTTATACTTAACTTTGACTTACAAATAAATGTAACAATGCAGAGTGCATGCAAAAGTCAGAGTCACAAAACATTTCACAAAGTTTGAGGCAGAACATCACACTCAGCAATACATAAATTCATTTATAAATAAATGAAGGAATACATGAATGCATAAACAACTTTATTCAGTAAAAAATATATATATTTGTTTATATGTATAAAATTTATATTTTTAAAAATGGTTTCCCTTCTTGGTCCCCTATGCTGATGGTGAATTCTGCAGCATTTGTACTGTATATGCAGAGTGCTGTGAAAGGGCAGTCTCAGGGTTATTAATCTTTCTAAACCCTGGGGTTTATGCATTTTCTCATATCAGTTTGGCACAGTGTGTGGAGGAGAACTGAAGGCTGTGTTATTTAATTGCACACTTGCATAATCACACCACCCTCTTTCACAGCCAGACAAAATGCAGACATTCACAAATACACACCTTTACAAAAGAAAAAAGGAAATAAAAAGGAAATGTTCTCTGAAGAATAAATACAGATATGACACAGCTATTAATAATAACAGACTATAATGCACATTGTTATCCATACAAAAGGGACAGTTTGTAGCCATGGCTGAATCTCACTTAGTCTGCATTGTGCTGCAGGGACCTCTTGGTGAAATGGTGGGACAGGTCTAGCTGGATGCTTACACCTTCAAACAACATGCAGTTCTGAGGACGATTTGTATCCAATGCACCAGGGGTTTGCCCACCTCTTTCCCCAGAGGACCGGAGTATGTGCTGGTTTTTGTTCTGACAAATCACCTTAGCTTAGTTTTCATAAACAGTTGTGTACACCAACGCTGGTTCAAAGCTGTATCAGAGCAGAGTTAAAAACATTCACATCGAAAGTATACATGCATGGTATACATGAATACATGTCTTTAACTGTAGTTGAAATGAAAAGGATAGTTACCTAGTGTTGCTGAGATGTTGTATCAACACTCGCTGGTCTGAGAATCCTGCATTACCATAAGTAAATCATTAGATGCACCGGCTAAATGAATGTAATATAATATAAAAAGTCTGGTTATAAGTCATTAGATAATGAAGACCAAAAAATAGCACAGGTTGTTGAGAATATACCCAATAAATGAAGAGGCCATATGCAGCATGCTTAAGTATTATAGAGTATTTAGCAAATCAAATGTACACACGTAATAAAATAAAAGACTTGTGCTGATTAGTATGTCTCTCTCTCTCTCTCTCTTATGTAAATATCATGTTGAGATGGTTGATTTAATAATAAAAATAATGCATGGTTAACTATAAACCTAAACTAATATGCTAGCCTCTGATAAGGCTGAGATTGAGAATTAATTATCCTTGGTATGGATTGTTCAGCTAATTAAATGCATGATTTTAATCAATTAAAATAAATGAAAACAGATAAAGAGCACTGACTGGTTTAAAAGTTAGAATTCAGCCTCACCAGCAGCCAATTCACTAGCAGCCTATGATATAGTTTATTCTATTTAACATCCTATGGGATTTACACAGATTTTTCTTTTCTGTATGCTTGATTTCTGCAATAGGATATGTTAACTAGACTGTGGTTTTCACCGGCTGCTTCCAGGTGCCAATCTCAATTAAGTCTCATTCTTTAACTGTTGATTGCGAGTGTATGCGTCCGCAGGTGCACCCATTTTGCACCAAAAGCCAAACATACACCTCCATGTTCACTTTGTGCTTGATTTACGTTTGCCTGCAGTAAATGGTGGAATTTCCTCTGAAGTTTTTTTTGTTTATATCTTAAAACAGTTAAAATATTTGGTGGGGCTAAATTTAGCCTCTTCTATTATCACTGCACTGGTTTAGAAAAGGAAGTGAACCTTTATTCAGTTAAATATTCTGTCATTGGGAGTTTGGAGAAGTATCACTGAGCATCAGGAGCTAACGGTGATAACATTCAAAGAAGTGTTGAGCGTTTACACTGATTGTATATCCAGTGTAGAATTTGAACTCTTCCGACATTGAACTCTTCTCAGACTTTTTTTTTTTAAGACTAATGTGTCTCCTACAAGAGCCAAATTACAAGATGAACTGAGACCATGATTTGGCCTTAGTGTTGTATGATTAGCATATGGAATGGGACTATGGTTCACTCTACAGTCAGGACATCACCTGCGGATTACAAATTGCTATGGGAATTTATTCTGCAGGATTTCCTCCATTGGTTGGTGTCTACAGGGGATCAACGTGCATCTCTGCAACAGTGAGTACTTTCTGGTTACTTACTTTGGCTGAGTTTTCAATGCGAGTACCTCCGCTGAAATTCAATGCATTCCAGTTTGAGGAGGCCAGGATGGTACTGGGGAAAACAGTTTGTGTTTATGTGTAATGTGGGATACCTGCCAGCACTTGTAGACTGAGACGGTGATCCTATTGTTTTATTTATCTATCTTAATTTATGCTGATATTTTGACATTCTGTAAAAATTAGACATGGCACACCAGAAAATGTTACCGGTCAGTATGCGCCATGTCGTTTAGCATGTCTTCTGGTGGGATACTCACCCCGGTTTGTATTCATACTAAAATTTCTTTGGCTGATGAGACATACACACACATGTAAGCATGCATTCTTATTGCTTGATTTTGTGTCCATCTACTGACTCCTGCTCCTCTTCTGTCTCAATTAAAATGGATACGATGGCTGATTTCATAAGAACCCAGCTCAAGCATTCCTCCTGTAAGCTTCCGCAGGACAGAGTCATGTAATTGTGAGTCTTGGGGTGTGAACCTTGATAATGCGATTACACCTTTCATAATGGTTAAAGGGCTCGGACCAACCCTTCATTTATATGGGTGTTTATTTTTTCCATGATTTATTGATTTCTCATAAGATTATTGTTGCTATTGTGGCTGACGCTGACATTATGGCAAACTGTTTTTCTGAAAGGTCATTATTTTAAGGCTTTTGCAATCAGATTCTGCAGGTCTGTAAGGCATTGCCTGGATTAATTTGCTGATTTGTATCTGCATCATTATTTTGAATAGAGGTTATATCTCCTTCATATCTGATGGAAGATACTGGCCTGTGTAGTAGCTCCTGGCTGTCTCCATTCCCATGCCTGCAGTCTGCATATGGAGAGCTTGTGTAATGTCTTCACATGAAGCCTGAAATAGAGGGTGGGATATTTCTGCATCATATTCATACAGAGCAAGTTAAAACAGGAAATTATGTAAGGATTTCTTTTCCTTTAGTGCCTTATGGGGTCTTGCAGTGCAAAGTAAAGTCCAGTGTTTTGTATTGCTGTCTGATCCTTGATCTGCAATCTTTGCAAGTATGTTGTTTCCCCCCCATATGAATAATTCAAGTAGATGCGCTCAAGAAAAACAACAGAAATTAAGTTAAGCTGCGTAAGTGTAATATAAGATGCCCCATCCCAACAACCCCTCCACCACTCAGATAAATGATCCAATCACAAGGCCTGTTTAAGTCATGTGACACCAAGCTGAGAGTGTGGCAGAGTGAAGGGGTGTGGCCACTGTGCTGGGTGCCAAGGGGTATATGAGGTGACGGCAATTGCTGGCAGTCTGGGCAAGGGCCATGTTCCTCCCTCCTGGGATCAGAAATACGGACGACCCTCAACCGCTGCTTAACAGCCTCCTGCAGAGGCCAGTACCATGCTTCAAACAGTCTAACAAAACTGAAGCAAAAATACACAGCAGCTGTGTTTCTCTAAAACACTCCCGAAAGGTACAGGTGCCTTTATGTGAGGCCTGGCAAAGGCAGAGAGTCGCACCTGGGTGGTTATCAGCCTCAGGTGTGTATACCTGCAGATAAAGCTGTCCCAAAGGCTCCCCAGGCTTAGGTTGACTGGAGGATGTGTGACACCGAAAAGAGAGGAGTAGCATTCCTCTCTGTTCCTCCCTAACCTGTCCTGGCATCGCAAGAGGCCAAAATTACCCAGCCATGATGCGTGCCAGTTAATTAAACAAGCCTCAGATTCAGGCCAACATTATTCTTATTCTAATTAAGACTGCAGACAAGATGGGACAGCTTGAGCGGTGTGATTATTTCTGCATTAACAATGGTTTTCCTTAGCCTTAAAATCCACATCACTGTGCTCGCAGGTCAGATCCATAGAAGCTGAATAATAGGGGCCTTGGGGGCATCACATGACTGCAGCCCCCACCCTGGTTCCCTGACCTGCAAAATGAAGTAATTTCGTTTTCTGTGCTCTGTGTTTGTATGCTGAGAAACGGCGAACAGATCTTCCCGCATGGCTTATCAAGGAACTTGGTGTTCTTCCTTTCACTGGAGGTCCCTTAATGAAAAATTAACGATAAGGTGATATCAGCTTACTTCCATCATTTTTATTGATTCCTCTATCTACAGCGCAGGAACTAGATACCAAGATGGTTTCACAGGGCAGGAAAGAATAAGAATATGCTGTTATCTAGAAGCTCTTTGTTAAACAGATGTACCTGTATAACAGTGATCAAATTAGTTTCTGTTGGAACTGAAGGAGCAATCCGTAAAAGGGTGATTTAAAGGCTTTATGATTTCTTTTTACATTATATAATTTTAAAATGCCATTCACTGCTGTATTTAGGCCACAGGTCTGTAATCATGGTTCTGGAGGGCGATAAGGTCTGCTGGTTTCCACAATCAGTTCAGAATCAAGAAAAATAAGGTGCGATGAGTTAACTGTGTAATCAACTGTTTAAATCAATCAATTAAATGCTGAGTAACAACCTGAGGAGCAACAAAACAAACAGTAGACCCTGTGGCTCTCCAAGACGAGGGTCGCGCTGTCCTGCATTAGGTGATGACTGGGTAATTATGTCTGTCAGTAGTGTCAAACTCAAGTCCTGGAGGACCATGGTGTCTGTGGGTACTTGTGGTTTCATTTCAATCAGCCACCAGTTAAGGCCTTGAGAACAAGGCGTTTGGATAATTTTGCCAATCAATGAATTAAATGAATCTCTAGCGTTGAAACACATCAGAAATCAGCAGACACTGCAGCCCTCCAGATCTGGCTTCTGACTCCCATTATGTCTTTAAACTCTTGAAAGTAAAAGTAAAATCTTCAGATATTCTTGGAGGAAAAGTTTTGTTTTCTATTGTAATTGATTTTGTGTGAACAGTTGGCTTTTAGATGCAACATTCTGGTTACGACCCTGTTTTTTTTTTTCAGATACAGGTTAAGCTGATTTTTACAGACCTGGATTGATTTTAATTTTTGAAAATCTTAAAATAAATGATTCGTTATGAAGACAATTTCCTATTTAAAAGTTTGTTTGTGTTTCTCTCTCTCTTCCTAAAGTCATGTAGTTGTTCACCTTGAAATAGTCAAACCCACACTTGCATTCCGTTACTGGACTATTGCATTTGAAGCATCCTACCAGCTTGCTGTACTTCCTGTTTCATGCTTACACTGTTTATTGCCGGCACTGTGGCTTCCTGCAATGTGCATTGATATCCTCCTACGGTGGATTAAAATGGACGTCCATTGGGATGAGGGAGTCGGAATGTCACAGACATGCCTCCATTGCACTTGCATTTATTACATCACAATCTGCTCCACCACGCACCTGCAAATCTGTACGCTTGTTCCCCCCCACAAGCTCCCTCTGCACCAATCGAGGCATCCGCAGGCTGAGAGATAAAAGACGATAGCGGACCGGGTCCTTAATGATCCGTAGCAGGTCGAGGACACGACGGCTCGTTCTAGCCAGAGTAGTCTCAAAGGGGTCTTTCTCATCTCTTAAATCTTGCATAAATTATATGCCTGTTCTGTAGGTCCTTTACCGTGCTATCCTTTGTCATTCATTTATCGTATCTGAGATGGTGCCAGGAACAGTCCTCTTCTGAATGAGGGGGCTGGCCCAGGGGCAGAGGGCAGAGGGTGTGGCTTGACTACTCTGTGAAGCAAGAAGAAATATGGAGCTTGCAGAAATGTCTTGGACTCGACTATACATGCCTGAAATTTAATGAGCATTTATCCTGAATGTTACAAATAACAAAAGGAAGCATTTGTATATTTATTTGCAAAAATAGGCAAATAAAAATAAATAAAAAAACTAGTTTAACTAAAACTGAGTTTGAAGGGACAAAATGTCAGACTTGTTTACTTGGAAGTCAGTTAAGCACAAACGTTGATTGACTACAAGCTGTTATTTCTACTCCTACTTTAATTATCCAGTTATGGTCAGATTATTTGGAAGCTAGCAGTCCAGTAATGAAGAACAAAGGCAAAGACCTGGATAAGAGGGTAAATTAATATAAGCAAAGAAGAGCATACCAGACAGGTATAGTTAATTCATTAAATAAGCTAATGCACAATTTCATTGGCTATAAATGCTGGAGACAGGCGTATTGGCCTATAATTATGGCTAGTGGAAATGCTTACTCAAGTATTGGTGATGTCTTTGCATTAATGTGAAATGGGGAAACAATGCTGGCAGGCAACTGTAGGTCACTGACCACAACTCCCATCCTTCAGATTTCCAACACAGCCAAAAATGCCGGTGGGCCAACACTATTTAGTGACTTATGAGACAAATCACAGGTCCAAAGGTTATTTTTTTATATCAAGCAATCATTGGCAGAATAAAGGTCAACATAGAAGTGTTAGAGAAATGAGGTACAGAACAGTCTTTTATTACTTTACTGGTGCAGGGGGAACAGGGAACAGGAACAGAATAAAAACTCTGACAGAATGAATATCAAAACAATTATTAATTTGAGTGTTATACATACATGCATGCATGCATGCATGCATACATACATGCATACAGACGGGTGAAAAATGAAAGGAAAAATGCATCTGCCATGTTTGTATCTCTATGAAATTTCGGCTTTCAGATGCAAGATAAATTTCTGTGTAATCAAAGTATCATCTGCCATTGCCTCTACCCTACAGTACAAACCTAAACAAAATTTAATTGCATTGTGTTCAGATAAGTGTAGGTACACGCTGAATAAGGAAAATAAGCATGGGCCTACACATCCTCCTTACCAGCACAATATTTTATGCTAATTGTAGCGACCGCTACACTCATATTATGTAGCTAATGGAGGAGTGAAAATGACCACGTTTGCGAAACTACACTAAAGACAAAATGCACAGTGGGCAGACTGCCTGGACCTTCCGTTAATTAGTCATTAGGGCAACAGTTGTGTTGAATCTTTGGAAAAGGAAAGGTTTGTGGGCGTTAGTATGCAGCTCCTCGGGACCCCATTTATTTGGTCGAATTTGACGCTCAGCTTCTTGTTCCGCAGAAATGAGAGCAGGGAATTAAAAGGCTGCTGCTCTTACCGCGTACGCCCCTGCAAAATTGCTCTTCTTTTTACTACTGATGGAGTACTGCTAGCCAGTCTGTTGAGCAGTAATTGGTAATCTGTAGGGGAGAGAATTAAGGGAAATGTATTGCTCTCTAACAGCTGAGAAGGGAAAAAAGAAGCAATTTTCTTTCTCCAAATGAAGCTGATCCGTGCAGAGCGATGCCGTTTGAGTGACTGTCCAGTATGTTCACAGAGCGAGCAAACTACAGCTCCTCTAAATTCAGTTTTTCATTTTGCAACATGTTAGATGTGGCTGCCCGTTAAGGGAGAGGTGAGCTGTGATAGGAGATGCAACACATCTCCACTGGCATGCCATTCTGCTCAAGTTATTATTTTAGCCATTTCATTATATAATTAAATGCCTCTCTGTAATGTGACAGGTTTTTTTTTTCCTTCTCTTGCCTCCTATTACTTGAAAGTATCACTGAAGCCAATGTGAATCTCCTAACAACTGCCTGAGCAACTAGGACTCCATTAGTCTCATAGAAATATTCTTTGCCCTTACACTGATGTAGTATCAAAAAGTTAAATGTAAAAATATGTACCTAAGTGCTTAAATTTTGTACATTTATGACCAAAGCAATGGTTTGTTGTGAGACTGAATATAGATCAATTTTGTTGTGATACTATTCTCTGAAGCAATGCTAAACTACATAGAATGTCATAAGAATATTCCCCAAGAATAGCATCGTATTGATTGTTCTTAAGTATTTTAATTTTATAATGTTTGGGGTTTACCTTAAGTGATATCACTGTTATGATGCATTTAACAGTGGCATTTTACTTATGTTTGTTTAGGAATTTTTATATGGCACTTGTTTAGGAATATTTTTAATGAAAATTTGATGACAAGTTAAACATGCATGAAAAACCTACATAATAAGTACAAGGAAATGAACCTTGTGTATCCTGCTACTGCATTTTTTGAACATGTAAAGTAATGCATAGGTGTGCATTATTTGTCGCATGGGGATTTGAACCAACTTTACTCGTTGTTGAGTTATGAGTCAATTATAGTACATAGTGCTGAATGAGAACTTTCAACATGCAAAAGAGACAACTGAACTGGCGTTTTTGCATGACGCCAACAATATGCTTGTTTATACAATGTCCCCTGCTCACAGTAAATTTACACTGAGTGGGGAAATTCAATATTAATTACTATTGAGCAATGTCCCTGACTTACACAATCAATCAATGTAATATGATTTATTTGGAAAGACCTAATTGGTGTACAATAAGTTTGTGCATTACACATTTGTACATGGTGTATTGTCCAATGGTTTTGCGGGTTTGTATGAAAGATGATCCGCAAGCTCCTTTCCGAACTCATAAAACACATCACAGTATTCTTGCAAAAGAAAAATAATTTGCCCCTTCATTTATCTTCCAGTATTATTTGTTGAGACGCCAACTGTTCACATCCTTTCATTTTTTTTTTTTTTTTTTGTTTGTTCTTTTGTAATTTTTGAAAAAGCTATTATAAAGGAACAAGATGCATTAAAGGCAAATCCTCCCCCCATCCCAACATAATTTTGTCAGTGCAAATGTATCAAAACATTGATAGTTTCATTCTTTACTGAGCACATTCAGGCAAATGTGTCACCGCTGAAACTGAGATTGATGCAGCGCTAAAACAACACTATCAGCGAAGCACTTCAGTGAATCCTTCAGGGTTCACTTTATTCAAACCACCTGTTTTCCCATATTCCGATCTTGATTGGCTTCCTCAGGATGCATGGCATGTCTGAAAAGAATCGCTTGCGCATTATCTCTGAATGTGTAACACATGCATATTAATTTAAATTCAAATACATAAACTACAGCCTATGTTTTGTTAAGGAGGATTTTTTTTTTTAAAGGAGAGTAGAAAGTCTGCTTTTTCCACTTCATTCATAAGGGGGGAAGGTTACTGAGAAAGATGGGGGACAGAAACTGCAATGTTTTTTTTGCCATTCATCCAATGTGTCCTTACAGCTTAAAATTTGTTATTGCCGCATTCTGCTGGGACCCCATTAATTACCGCTTGCAGTTATATTTTATTGTATTGATTTTTTTTTCATTGGGATTGGAATTAATGTCCAAACACTTAATTTCTTATGTACAGATGTCAAACGCCAATGATGCCACTGACTGATGTTATGTGAGAGGTTCTGTACAGCAGTAGCCTATAGAATAATGATTCATATAAATGTGTTAGTGCCTGTTTCCCTCTGGGTTGCAGTTGGCTAAAAACAGAAAGACCCCCATTTCTGAGTACAGCCTCCGGACATGGGCACCGAGCTGTGCGTCTTTCTGTGGGAATTCGGCTGAAAATTTGACCATGATGTGCAGGCAGTAGCCCCAGAAACCGCAAAAATATCCTACCCAGTTCTCTGGGCTACCGTGACAGGCCAGTATGGATGGCACAACCAATTAATTTCCTCCCCTGGTCATTCATTCAATATTTATCTAACACTTAAGCACTGGCCCATGGGTTAATATTTAATTTCCTAGCTGATAAGAGAGAATCTGTCAAAAGTGGCTCTGGCAGAATCTCAGAAATCCCATTCCACATGCTGGGTCTAGGGGGGTAGGCAGCAGGGCTTATGTCACGATCGACCGCATCGCATCACCCCCTTCATCAGGTCCCGTGGGCTCAGTACCGTTTGGTGAAAGCCCCAGACCAGCAACTCGGCCGCGACCCCTCTCACCCGTACCCTCCAGCGAGGAACCAAAGAATGGATTATTTGCTCAATAAACAATCTTAAGTCAGTCAGTTCAGTTACAAAAGCAATTAGAAGCTGATGGAGGGTTAGGAACAGAGGTAAATTGATGCTGGACAGGATAGCAGGTTAGCTAACACTGGCCTTACACTAGACGCACTCTCACATTTAACAACAATCTCTGCCAAGTTATGGGTTTGTAGTCTTAGATGTGCACACATTTTAAGATTGTGCAGACTGGGAATCATGCAGCTTCATACATCTTAAGGCTCCAATAGGATTCTTTTGGAGATTTTATTTATTTATTTATTTATCTTGGCCCTCCTCCGGTGTGCTCATATCAGACCAAGACAGTGCACCTATTGGCTGTTTGCAGTGTAGGATTATAAATTACATCATTGACCATCACAAACCTTTTGAGCCAAGGCTTATAATAATGTTATATATGTTTGATTTTGTCGGAATGGTCAAGACGAGAAAAAGGCAGTCACAAACTCAGTCAGCTGTCTTAATACAATCTCACGCTGATTGTAAGTTGTGACGATGGTGCTCACCGACTAAGATGAGACAGGATTTTACAACAACTCCTAAGACTGTGAAATCACTTTAAATATTGTCAAGTGTAAGGCCAACATAAATTGGATTGAGAATCTGATGGGGGGAAAAGACGTTGCCATGGTGAACTAACATTTCAGAGATGTCACTGCAGTGACAGTCCCAAATGCTAAGACATTGTATACAAATTTTATATTAACTTGTAATCTGCAAATATTCAGAACAGAATGGAGATTTTTTTATTTATTTTTATTATCAATGCAGGACCAGCCAAGAGTGATTTAGTAGTTGTTTTGAAATGCTGTATTTAAAATTCAGTATTCCAATTATAAGCCTAAAGTTATTACAGCAGCACAACACCTTCCCACCAAAGAACCCTGCAAAATTGTACTTTTCCTGTCTGATCCTCAATTTTTGGTTAGTGTCATATGCTGTGCAGTAGTGCTTAAAAGTTCACTGGAGTTTGACAGTGGTAGTTACTGGCTATCTAGAGCATGGGAGCTGAAGCAATCACTTTGCATCCTTCTGAAAATACATTTGAAAATATTCCCAGCGACCAGGTATCGGGTGATATGTAGCACTGAGATATTTGAAAACATTTACTGAATGTTTACTGCCTTCATGGTTTCTAAATTGCTTTCAGAAAAAAAGCCTAAATGAAAAGCTGTAAAGCTCTATAAAAATGAAGCTCACACCATGATCATAAAATTTTTTAACACATTGAGAAACACATACAATGTCATCAGCAATTCTATAACTTGGTTACATCCGTGATTATAACTTAAGTGTTGAGTCGCATTAAGGCACAGCCTAATCTGACATAATTTCTCATTAAACTGTTATGCACAATGCCTCCCAATTACTTCTCAATGGTCTTCCATGCTTTGATCTCAGGCACAACGATCTAATGACCAGCGTTTGTAAAGTCATCATCTTTGAGCCCTTGGAGAAATTTCTGGCAACCCTCCAGGGTGATGACATGCTATGATTGCTGTTACTTTTTTGTAAATTAATTTCCCCTCATAATGCGCTCAGCATAACCCTGGCTGAGCGGGTGCACCAGCACCTGAGGTCGAGCACCCATCTGCAATGTCCAGGCCCCGCTAAGAGCACACTGCATGCTAAGCCGTCTCGGCACTATGCTTTACTCTGCCTCCCCCACCCTGGAACCTGGCAGGAACAGGCACCTGCGAAAGCATGCCAACGCTGAAGGGATTCTGGAATGCTGATGTCAGCCGTTTCCTCACGTGTGAGCAGAGACTAGTGCTTGTGCAGAGAAGAGAGAAGCTGTCCTTGGACCTCAAGGCCAGGGCAGGGTGACATGAAGGGGGGGAGGGGCTGTGAACAGTGAACAAACACTGCCTATGTGCTTTCTGGATGCTAACAGATACAGGCAGAGCTGCTCCATGGAGAAAAATCAATTGAAGACTTATTTTTTCCTGCTACTATGCATCTCACAAACTAACACATTAAAATGTGCTTTTTATAATTGAAAGTAAATTTAGCTAACAAGAACATGTAAGAGTAGGATGCAAAGTTTAAAACTGAACAGTTGTCCATAAGCTCCTAAAAGGCAGAGAGAGGGGGGAGGGTGAAGGTGAGGGGGGGGAAGTAGAGGAGGGAGTGAGAGAGGGGGTGAAGTAGAGGAAGAGCTGTGTTACTCCCGAAAAAGACAGATAAAGCAGTGAAAGCTAAATAAATACGGCATTACTCTCACAATAATAATAAAAAAAATAAATAAATAAAAAAGAAGAGGAGGGGTGAGGGAGGGGGGGGGGGGTGAGGGATGGGGAGGGGGGTGAAGGAGAGATTTTAAAACCACTTTTTTTTCCCCACCACAAGTGCTCAAAATGCAGTTTGTTTTACAGGAGTGTGTAATAGGAGAACTCAACCCAACGCCTTGGTACTATCAGCCAACACAATTATTTCTGCCACCATTGATCCTACCCCAAGTCTTTTGATTTCCCTACTCATCGAAGTTGCTAGCTTAGCCTGCCCAAAAATAAAGCTTAGCAGACACACCTTCCTCTTTTCTAATACTGTATCTTGGCCCTCCTATGTACAGCCCCCCGGAAAAAATCATGCCTAGTCCTGTACACCAGTGCCTCACTATCCCCTGCATGCCCTCTAGCCTATTATACTCGAAGAGGTGCTCCACAATTTCTACCTCCCCATAGAATAAGCAACTCTCCTCCACTGTTGGATCAGCGTGTGCAATGTGTCTGTTCGTAGCGATGGCCCCATGGACAAGCCTCCACTGAAGATCAGCAATACACGTTTCTATGGGAGAATTGTACAGGGAGTGCCAACACCCTCTCGGGTAAAAATGTGGTCCCGAAACCCCTGGCCACCCTGACAGCTTCTCCCTCCTCAGAGCTACTTGCCTGGGGACTGACCAGGGACTGACCAGGGACTGACCAGCTCTTGTAAACTCTTCCAAGCTAAGCTCAGAGTCCAGTGCAGCCTGCTCCTCAGGCCCCAGCTCAGGAAGCCCCTGGAGAAGCTCTGCAGCACCTTGCTGGTTACAGTATAATATAAGTAAAAATGCCCACAGACTAAAAAATAAATAAACAAAAATAAAAAATAACCAAACCTAATACAAATTACAGAAAAAATGAAAAACTATACAAGCCAAAAAGTCTAACCATTTACAGTTCACGAATAACCACAGACCTCAATGAAGGCGCTTATTGTACCCCTCCTCCGTACACACACACACCACCCCACTCACTGCCCATACTCTTCTAAACATAGTTCCTCATAAATTCTGTGTATGCATATTCTACCCTTAAACGTGACAGAACAAATTGTCTAAAGAGCAGTCTTGCACAAATAAGCCCATCTGACCTAATTTTGTTTTTCCTTGTTGGCCACATAGCCAACGTTGCTTGACCAAAAATGAAATTTACAAAGCAGTATTTCCACCTGTGGTTATGTAAGTACCCAGGGCCAAACACAAACACCCCTGGTGAAAACCTTCTACCCAGTCCCCCACACACCTCTTTCAACACAAAAAACAAGTCCACCAATCTATGATACTGTGAAAATGTGAGCTGTTGTCTCGCACTTGGAACAGAAAGGACAATCCCCACTGTTCCCTGGGTCAAGATGTGCTCTGTGGACAATCCTCCACTGGAGTTCTCCTGACATTTTCAATAGTGGGTGTTTATAAAAGAGAGCGAGAGTCATTTGATTGACTGGCAAATAGCATGTGAGCTTTGCTGTGATATGTTTTCATCCAATTCTTATAATTGTTTTAGTAAGTGAAACTGGAGTCATGAGACAGGGTCAAACTTGGCAATGAACACCCAATGTGTAGCTGGATTCATAGCTCTTTCATGCTCCAATTCAAAACTAAAAGGAAGCCTTAATCTGTAAACACCTTAACACTGTATACCTTCAAAATTGCATAATGTTGCTATTGATGTAATTAAAGTTAAATGGGGATAGAATGGTAAGAATGTTCGTTTTCAAAGCATACATTTGGTTCAGCTGGCAGACAAGATTAGTGCAGTGCTATTCATACATTGTTCCACTGTGCATTTTAAATTGTGACTTGGCTCACAGCATTATTATGAAATTCATATCAAATCATTTTCAGGTTAGAACTGGGCTGCTAGCTGACAAAAAAGCAGCATGTAATGGTAAAATTATAAAATTTTATTTTATGGTCACTTGACCGTGCATATTTAATTTGAAAAGATTTTTGAAAAAAGATTTTGGAGTTTTGTAGGATAAATTTAACTATTTTTAAAAAGAACATTGCGTGTCAGGTACAGGTACTCAAAGTGAAACTAATGAAATATTTCTTGTGAGGTTGATTATACCTGCATTATGTTCTTGGCAAGTCCATGGAACCCCTCATTTTTAGATTCTCACACAATATCTGCGCTAGTATTTTTTCACATTCAGTCTTAGTCACCAACTCAAGTTCTCTTCAGTAAGCATGGTCTTTTTCTCTATTTGCAAAATGATTGAGTTAGCATCATGGAGATTTGACAAACTATTTCAATTCATGACCCAGAGCTGAGGACAAAGTGTACTGTGCCACTCAGATTGAATGTTAGATTTGATTATTTTTCTGGGGTTAAAGACTGAAGCTGTGATAATGATTGGCTATCCAGCAGAGCTTCTTTCTTTTTTTTTACACGTGCACATTTCAGTTGGGACCTAATGAAAATCTGCTCTCTCCAAAGCCTGTTTTATGCCTCGTCAATGGAATGGGAGCAGAAGAAATAAAAGATGGGCCTCTTTTCATCTCCATGCATAATTACTATGAGCTGTAAAGCATAATTAGCACTGACTGTTTCCTCTTGGTGAATACTGAAATGTCTAGAACATCTTCAGTTTAATAAAAGCTTCCTTAATGCAGATGGCTCTAAATTGTCAGGCAGACAGCATTTACATTAAAAACCCAGAAATATTTACCATAATTTTCTTGCGTTGTGCAAGCTGAGCTCATTTTTCAATAAGCTGGCTCAGAACATAAATGTTACGTCTGCAGAAGTCTGTGATCAAGTACCAGGGATGTAGGTTCTGGGAGTTGACTTTAACATCAATCATTCCCCTTTTTTTCATTGCTTCAAGATCACAAGCATCTTTCAGCCAAGTTCACAAAGTATTTCCCAAGGTTTTTGTGAAATTTTGTTTGTGCGTCACAGTCAAAACATCAATTTGATTACTCAGAGTATTGTTTACGTTCCTGTTTGGTGGTTGAACTGAAAACAATGATCATAATTCAGATTGGGGGGGGGGGGGGGGGGCACAACCAGCTGCCGTGGGCAGGGCTATTTCAAACACATTTGGTCAATTAAGCTAGGCAGGGATGTTTGTCTGGATAGTGGGGACCCTCAACACTAACACAGTGACTGCACTGAGCTGGGATGTACACAGCATGCCATAACAATCCCTTATGTTACAAGTACTCAGTTGGCTTGTATCTTTAAGGGTCAGTCTGAACGGCCTGGTGGCATCACACACGTAAGCAATTATGGGCAACGCCGCTGCTGTAGCACAGGAAGTGACATCATTCAAGTTATCTGTGATGGGGTGTGGGCAGGTGACTCTTATGCAGTGTCCCAAGGGTGGGGTCCTGATTTTGTCCTAGTACTGTGTCTGTCTGGTTAGTAAGCTTTCCCTGGGCACATGAAGTTACCTCACTTCCTAAAAGTATCTGCCAGCCTACAATCAACTTTATTTATTTCTTTGTGATTGGGTCCAGTTTGCTGTATGCACCGTTAGATAGCTGACACAGAGGTCATTGCAGGGAGGCTAACCAATCTTTTTTTTCTTTCATACTATTTTCACCGTATTATAAGGGAAGGCACTATTATTTGTCAGTAAGCACGGCCCATATGGTTCTGCTGACCTACATTGCAGCAGTCAGAAAGGGTCTCTGAATCCTGAAGCCAGTGTAATGCTTTCCTGATGCTAATTTCCTTTAAAGTGTTGAAAATGACTGTGTGAACAGCCAGTACCATGTAAAATAGGTGTATGTTTACGGTAGTGGAGGTAACTAGCATCATAAGTTTACACTTTTGAATTCATGCCTGAAATCAAACTGGTGTGATAAATTGCCCCTTTCTGCAAACACAGATGATGTGTTTTTCTCCTTTTTTGACTGTGGAGCACTGAATCCCATTGGTTTATATTGGCCCTGCTGTAGCGAAGACAGCATTCTTCTATTTTTCCAGCCTGACACTGTTTCCTGTTCCTGTTCTTCCTTAAAAAAAAAATCCCATTATGTGCTTAAATGCAAGTTTCAACAAAAGAAGACAGAGGCAGGCAGACAGAAGCAGAAAGTCTGAGGCAGACCGATAGAAGCAGAGAAACAGAGACAGACAGACCTGACAGACCGACACAGACTGACATGCATACATGCATGCCTGCTGTTGTCAATGAGAGGATGTGAGTAGTATCCGTTTCATCTGTGCTCCCTATTAACTCTGGAACTGAAGGGGTGTGCGCGTGCACACACAGAAGGGTTTGCCAGTCAATCTTAGTTTTTTCTGCTCCATCAAAGACTGGTATTGTGGGTCCATTAGCTACACGGCAGCTGCATGCTGGATTTAAAGAATGCACATTCTGAAATAGATATTGATGACAAATATCGACTGCTTTCTGCCACACTAATAACTAGAAGAACTGCAGTAGCAGAACGACTTTATTCAGAAACATTCTCCGATTAATCTCCTGTATATTACCTGTACATTAATCAAATGTGCCGCACACGCTAATATTAAGGAGACAGCTATGGTTTGGCCATAGCTGTATGTACTGTATAAATCTTGGTAAGTGACATATTAATTCAAAAGATGTTATAACTGGAAATTGACACATACATCAAGAGACAGTGGAATTATATTGATTTTTCTATCTTCTCGATTTATGCTTTTGAAAGCACAAGGGCAGTCAGTAATACTGAATTTGACTAGCAGGATTATGAATTTGACTGAATCTTGTTTTGCTATACTGTAAACAGGGTTTACTGATGCCTGGTTTGCCTTCAATGGGATGTCTGGCTTTGTGGTCCTGACACAATATAATGTCTGGTTTGAGTAATTGATTGGGAAAAAATGTACTTTTTGTAAGGTTTGTAATGAATTCACCTCTCGACCACCCCTCGGACAGCAATCTGTTCTGATAGCTACCCTCCCCCTGTTCGCAAGGATTCCAATAGAAATAGCACTGTACTGTAGGTAAGCCGACTGTGGATTTTATTAGCATTCAGCCTCCGTGGACCCATTGATTGCTGTTTACTTTTGGCTTGTATGCAGGATTCATAAAATCTGCCACTGAAATCATACCAGCAAGATGGATAACCAAGCACAGATGTTTTCTTGTGAATTTTTCAGTCTTTGTCTGGGTCTGGCAAGAACAGGCTTAACTTATGGCTGTGGTACAAATTGCTAGCTTACACATCAGGTTAAATATTAGCTGGCAGCTAGACAGTGATTATAATATGTAGCTAATAACCCTAACCTCGGGTTTATCACATTGGCTGTGTACCTCAGGGAAAATCAGGTATTGAACATATGCTAGTTTAATTTATTGCCTAGATTGCTTGCTAATGATATCTATATGTCAATGTAGGATCAGTAGCATGCTAGCTGGTATTATTGTACAGCATAATAAAATCAACACTCGGTAGTTTGTTTGTTCTTCTCTCCTTCTTTATTTTTATTTCAGGGTTCGTGCAAGGCTATGTTGCATGGTAGAACACAGCCCATTGCTGCGGCAGGAACACCTCCTTCAGGGTCACCTAGGGAAAAACACAGCATGATGTGTCCTTCCTGGCTAGCACACAGGGGGTAAAGTGCTCCGCCCTGATACCCCGATGTTATTTTGGATAGGGGACTTATCTCGGCTGCCCGGCTGCCATTGTAACGCACCCGTTTATGGAAGGGGCGTGGGGCGCACAGCTCCCGGATCAAAAGGAGCCCATGCAGTTCGAGGCCCACGGTTGGCTGCGCCGGATTAGAGCTCAGCCGCCTCCACCCGTGTCTAAAGATTCCGCCTGTCTGGCATAGGGCTGCCAGCCAGCGTGATGCGCAGTGGCGAGGGCTCCAAAAATACTCGCGCCACGCCGAGAGGGACTTGGAGGTTGGTCGGAGACTAAATTAGCCAGTGGCGTGTCACAGTCAGCTGTAGGGAGGAGCAGCGGGCTAGGAAGTAGACGTGCGTGTGTTTGTGTCCCTCTTTTTCTCTGAAATTACGTTCTCATTCTCTCAATCTGTACCCTACCCCCCCCCCTCTCTAGCCACAGCAGCACTTTGCTGTCTAGCCTCAGTAGTGCTGTTGACCCTACACTCCACTGTGTTTAATCATGTATAAATCACACTAAAGCCCGACCTCCAAGCTCAATGTTGCATGTGCATAACAAAAGTTGTGCGAGTCAGTGTAATTACACGGGTTAAATGCTTCATCTTGGCTGAGGCCCAGGAACGGTCATCTGAACCTTTCTGCTGCATTAACCGGGGTGCTGTGGTGCTGCAGTCCTGTAGCTATCGTGTCTCCACATGAAACCAGCACAGATATAATGCCATTCCTCTTGGGTTCCGTAGATGTGTTTGATCTTTGCTTCCTGCACACGTCGTGGCCACCAGACAATCAGGCAGCTGCAACAACTGCGCATAGAAGGTCACCCTACATCTGTCTACTGTCACCCATTCGTCCTGGGTTGCACATGTGATACCACTAAAATCCAAAAATGACAGGGAACCTCATTTACCATGCAAAACATGCTGCGCCCATCATAGATAGATTTATGTGTAATATTTCTTTGATAGCAAAATGCAAACATTTAATTCATAGGGTTGCAGGCAATCGATTCAGAACCGTCACTCCTGAAGCTTATCTGCACAGGAAAGGCATGGAGAGAATCAACAATTCCTCTGCAAGACTCATCACTTTCACAAATTGCTGACAGGTTTATGAAATGTTCATTGTGGCACAGTATTTAAAAATGATCCTTAATGCACTTTTTATACATTACTGGTTTGGTTATTTATCTATACTTTGCTTTCCTTGTAATACTTTCTTGATTTTTCAGAATGATTTGTTTACTTGACAGCGGCAATGCACTGCTTCCTACAGAGTTTTGCTATAAACTAATTTGCATCAGCTAATTAAACAGCTTTACAGTATCTGCTTTCTTCATCATTGCCAATATGAGGGAGAGATAAACGTTCTGTTAAATGTGTACTCTAAATTTGATTTGTATTCCCTGTGAATAATTTCAAATTTGTTGCTGTAGTCTGAACACTTGTAGGATCGCATTGTAGTGTTGCAGGTCTTCTGGTTGTAGTTTTTGGATGATGGTTTCTGTATAAAGACTTCTCATTACAGTGAAATCAGCAGCATAAAATGTACTTTGGTCATACCAATTTCTTTGTATAGATTGCTTGATAAAATTATATTTCTCCAGTATATAATTTTACTAAAATAGCTACTGGTTCTTGGCAAATATGGAGCATCGCGTAGTTCTGGCAGGCCACGAGAGTCAAGCGCTCCGGCTGAATCAGCTGATGGCTCAGCTGAGTGATGTTCGCCTATCACAGTACATTCACTAACAGGGCGGTCTACTTAAACAGCCTCCCTCTACTCATTCGACTGCTCCTCCTGCATGCAAGCGCTGCACGTTGCTTCGTAAATCCCCTCCACCACCCCAGCTCCATCCCCATGCGTCAAGAATTAGCATTCTCCATTGCTATGTGTTAAGAATTTGTATTGCTCCATCCCCATGTGTTAAGAACTTGCTTTGCTGCTGGATCTGTTCTGTGTGTACCCCTCTAGGGGGGTTTGGCTGCTGGCCTCCCGGCCTTATCCACGTGGGCTGCGTGGTTGGCGGGAGAGCTCCAGAACAGAGCCATACCGCCAAACATAACTGTATTGCCTTTATTGTCAATAAAGTTCTACTTTGATGACAGTGGTCCTGACAGAACTGGTTTCTTTAAATTTTATTGTATGTGGAGGCTAGAAATGTCTGCAACAAAGGAAGAAGGGACATGGGCTATTAAATAATATATGAGCACAATCTGCCATCTTCAGTCAAATGTCTGTACAAATATAATGTATTTAGTTATACTATACGTGTGACCATGGAACATTTTAACAGTGAGATTTCTGCATTCTGGACAGAATTGAGACTAATTCACATGGCGCATGCTTTTGAAGGACTTGAAAGCAATCTCTTTGAATCTCATTTGCAAGAATGCTAACGCAGGCCTACATCAAACACGAAAGAAAGTGTTTGTGTATCATGTCATTTGAAATCCTTTTGATCAAAGCTTAGTGCTTACATTTAATTGCAAAGTTTTTAAGTCATTTGACAATGATGGACTGCACCTCCTGTTGGATTTAACTTGGTCCAGAAGGAAGACACCACGGTGGCACCCTGCTGTTTATCTGCTTCGTGTTTTCTAAGAAAGACACATCCAAGAACTTCCAACGCTTAGTGGTTCTGCTTCAGCCATAGGGTTGCCAGATGCCCGGTTTTTGACCACAATGTTTGGTTTTCATATTACATCTACGGATCCACTTAGTGGCCCCGACCGAACAAAATAATGACTGTTCTGAGTAAATGATAGTAGCTCATTGGTTCCGACCGTCCCACACCTCGTTTGCACTTAAGTTTCCAGCTGTGCATGTTGTCCCATTTGACAGATGCTAAATTCGGCAGCCCTATTTAGCCGCCAGGCAGAGAATGTCACAAGGTCATTTAGAATAGCAGAGCCTCATGGACCAGCCTTCCATGTGTTGCATGTCTTTGGCATATTGTGCTCGGAGGGAGTAACGATAGTTATGGTATTAGTATGTAGCATTGGTGTCAATTCGATTTAAATTCAGCTAGTTCAGGAAGTGGATTAAACTTAAACTGATTCAAAGGAAAAAAGAATCCATGGAACATTAAGGGTATATTTCAATTCATGATTTAATTTGCATTAGTTTTCTGAATTGAAATGTAATTAACTCCAGTCCTGCTGACCCATACTGGTTAGATGGCATTTACTCTTATTTTTTTATTTGCAGTAGATCAGTTTTTACATTTATGTTTGTGCGGCAGAGATTGTGTTCTGTAGAAATTTAGCATGATGGCTTTCCCAGTTTTCATATCCTCAGAAAGTGGGGTGTGCCAGACCCAGACTAATTTGTGCATTGTGAACACTGAAGTCATGCAGAGCTTCTCAGGGAAAACAAGTGATGCTTTTCAGTAGAAAATGGTGTCCATTTTTTGCCATTGGTGTCCATAATTTTCATGATTTATTTTTTTTACAGAAGTGTGACACAAGTTCATTAAGTGATTAGGTAGAAATAAATGGGTTCATAGGAGTATATGACCATGTGTACACACAACACCCGCTGTTGGTCTGGAATGTGATAGATTGCATCCAGTAGCGTAGCGTGGTGTATTCAGCATGTGATTTGCCAAAAGTACCAAAATGATTGCAGCAACCTGTGTGTGTTTGTGTGTGTGTGTCTGTGTGTGTGTGTGTGTCTGTTTGCGTGCGACCAAAATTGCTTTTAGTAAGGCCATTGCATCACACAGCTTTCCTGTTTCACCTTGTGTGACTTAAGAATTGGCAATTTAGTTTGAACAACAATAGTACATGTACATGCAAACCTCCATTTTCCTTAGAGTATGGCTCTGCAAGAAGCTTGTCTTGGAAAATCTCATTCTGAGATGGAAAAAGAGAGGGAGAGAATGAATGGCAGACAGACAGAGCTGATTGCTTGTATGTCTGTGATGCTTACAGCAGCCAACTAGCAAAATTATTTGTACATACTTATGTGTGTTGGGCTAAAAGCTCTTTCAGAGGGAGCACTGTTTGCTGTCATTCAATAGAAATTTGGGGGGAGGGGGAGGTGGCGGCGGCAGGAGTGGATTTCATAACAAATCAATCTATAGATAGACACTTTTAGAGCAGGGGCATCAGTGGGGGAAAAAAGCTCCACCTGTCCCACACTGCAGATATTGGAGCACATGCAGCCAAACAAATTGTTTCAAATCTTTGCCCCAACTGCAATAATCTACAGCATCACTCGGGAATACACCAATGAGTTCGTTTCACAGATAACATCCGCTTCATTGAGCTTCTGAAAAAATGAAAAATAGGAAAAAGGAACAATGTCCTTGCACACCAATGTACACCCTTGGTACCCTGTGTGACCTTAGCTGGGCGGAGTCATCCTGCTTTCATCTCTAGCACACACTCACCCACTCAACAAGCCTTCATTGCATTTTTCCCATATAAGCCAGAAGAATGGTGAAAGTACTTACAAATGGCTAAAGTATTTTCCACCCCCAGAAAACAGCTCTCCTGGTGACCTTTAAATGTTAACAAGTTTCAAACCAGCAGCTTGAAAAAGTAAGCTTCTGCAAAGCAACTTCTCTCAGGTGTTGATTACCTAGCATCAGGAGTCAATTAAATAGATGCCGTTTCATCTGTGAACAGCTCGTAATGAGCTTCCGAAACTCACAGGGGACCAATGAAGACTAAGAATTGCATTTGATTGCAGTCTGAAAACAAATCAGAAGTTTCTCTTAATGCGCTTATTTATTAGAGAACATTAAACCATTTAAAATGCAATGAAAGGTAGATTTGTGATTGGTAACTTGTAGGGGGCTGAATTTTCTATTTTATTCATAAACCCATCCAATCTGTCTAGTTTAATACAAAAGCAATAAAATGCACTTTTAAAAAATATATATCATATTAGAACAGAAAAAGCATCTAGGTTAAACACATTCGTACAATGAAAATGAAATTTGGCATATTGTTTCTTTTCCTCTCCACTGTAACACTGAGTATGAGCCCTGACAACCCCAACTTCAGTTGTGCTGAGCGAAATTGATTCTGACTAGAATTGTATTGTTGAAGGAGCTGTGTGCTTCCAGATTCCCTGGGCATTGTGTTATGCAGCTCCTCATTTAAAGAGTTACGATTTTGGTGTCATTTCATATTCACTTCAAGGACTTTTAAACAAAGAAATTAGCTGGGTGGTATAGGGCACAAGATTCTAGGTCGCCAGGAGTCTCATGCTTGTATGTGTATAAATGTGTAGAAATATATTAGTCATGCATTGAGCAGAGTGTACTGAGGCATAATATTTTTTTTCCCATTGATTTTAGCCATAAATGTCTTCAGGTAACCTTGTATGAGAACTTTTCTGAAGGATACAATTTTTTAAATATCTGAGGTTATAACCTATGATAGCAGTTGACAAGATCAGTAGCCTTGGATCAGATTCTGCTGTTGTCCACACTTCTGTAGAAATACTGTGTGTACTATGTGTGTACCAAATTAAAATAAAACAACCAAGATCATGAGATATTTCTCAGATTAAGGTTGAATCTGGTATTTTACCAAAGTGAGTTGGGTTTCCTCTGACTTAACTGACATATCATACAGTGTGTTACAAAAAAATCTTTAAATAAGAACTGCTGAAACACATAGGCCTAATTTAGATGGCAAATAAAAATGTTTTTAAAAGTGTTTCCATAACCAAACCCGTTATTTAAAACTGAATTTGAAAGCTGACCCCAGGAGAGGGGAGGCGAGCAGGGTGTGCTGCTTCACCTGTTTAGCTGCTTTCGCTGTTCCTATTCCCTAGCACAGCCTGCTTATGACTACAGGACCTTGGACAGCTGCAGCTATGCACACAAGCATGCTCCACCATTGCTCATTGCCTTCATTAGGCCATGGATACAGGCATGGCCTAATGAACAAAAGCAATGTCACAAAAAACGTGCTTGCACTGAAAGAAGAATTTCATGGGTCGCATATATAATCCGCTCCCCTTTTCTATCTGTGGAACTCCCCTCCCCGTCATTGTTTTTGTTCATCACCGAAATCGCCAACAAAAAAAAAACCTGTGCATTTAACAGTCTGAAATTTAAGGACAGGAGTTAATTGAATCCAGACCTAAGTTAATAAGGCCTTGTTTTAATAACCTAATATGAATAGCAGTTAAGAATGATTAAAATGGTCGTAGGTAGCAGCCCAGCACCCCTTCCCCGTGCGATGTGGATTTTTATGGTAGAAAGACACCAGCCTCACAGAGCAGCCCGTAATCCCCATCTCAGAGAAGGGTTTAAATAATCCCCCGCTCTCTGCCCAGAGCCAGCCGAGAGGAGAGCGGGGCGCTGGTGTCCCAGCTTCACCCTGCTGCTGACAGGGTAGATCAAGTAGACCGCCGTCCTGCCTGGAACATTCCGGGGGGTAAACATAATCACTTTTTTGGTTTTTGAAGCCTAGGAATCGATGTGCCTCTGAAGAGACGTCCTTAATTTATCTGCTTATGTCATGTCTATTAGTCGGACAGACAATTGTCATAGCGTAGCAGCTAACTGTAAAAAGGTGGTCAACCCCAGAAAAAAAGTATTGTTTAACTGTTTGCAATAGAAATGAGTTGGTTTTGTGAGTAGAACCATTTTCTTCCTTAAAAAATGTCTGAACCTGTTATTTAAAATGTAATGACAAATAACTGCATACGTAATGACCAATAACTACATATATAATGACCAGCAATTTCATATGTAATGGCATAAACCTGTGTTTTCTATGCTATAGCAATAACCTGATGTAAATACAGTACTACAGCAGTTTAACATCCCCTTCACATTGTGAAGTCGTGTGAACAGATCAGCTGGAGTTCCCAAAGAAGGCAACGATCATGATGGCGAAAATATTTCCCCCTTTTTTTAAAATGGATGAATCATGCCATTATGACTTAGTTCTGCTTCACTTCCTGAATGGAAAGATTTATTTAATGGTTCACACATGATGATTAGTAGTGGTGATCCCTTGCGCTAGTATTGAATAATGACCATGCCAGTGCTAACCATGACCAACAGACTCAGGGTTGTCTATAACTGCCCATAGCTTAGCCCAAGAAGGGTTTTTTCTGTGTCATCAAACAAGCAACTTTTTTCCCTAGAAAGCAGATACAAATCAGTATAAAATGTTACATAAATTACATTCCGTACTTATTGGCAATGAAAACAGACTTGTACAAAGTGTAATTGGCACACTTTGTCAGAGGGAATGATTGATCCAAGAGTATGATTGGCACACGTTGGAAAACCGTAACTTGGCAGAGATTAATATTTCTATGTGTTTTCAGGGATGTGTAATCGTTGTGATTTATGATTGCTGATTTGAGTATTGAACCTCAAATTAAAAGTGTAATATTCATGTATTTGAGGATGTCATTATAATAATCATGCTTATACTTTTTATCCTCTTATTTTCAGAAAGCACTTTGAGCACTTTTATTCCTTGCGTTCCGTAAACAGTTCTTTTTCGTATTAATATTGATGTGCGTCGACAGGATTGGCGCTCGTTGACGGGGAATGACAGCGCCGCCGCTGTCGATGTTGCACCGAACTCTGCAGCGAATGGCAGGGGAGATCCGCGCGCGGGTCGCAGGAGGTTAATGTAGTTTGTGAGGAGACGGATCAAAAGGCGGCCGCTGGTATTTTGAAGGTGATCAAAAGGCTCCTCTCTGAGGCGTGCATGCAAATGCGCCGTCATTACCTGCAGCTTTATTTGTAGCTTTATCACTCCTCTTTTGACACCGCTTCCCTTCCCCTACCCCTTCTAAGAGGGGTGTGAGACGGCCGTTTGAAAATGAGATCAAAAGGGCAAACAGAGACCCTTGATGTAGATTTAGCACTGCCATTTGATCAATGCACAATCGCCACATCCTAATTTATGAATAGTTTTTTTTTTTTTTTTCTTTCTTTGCAGATTCCCTGACCCTTACTCATGGTGCTTTGTGTCAATGTTTTACATAGTATGTCCTGGTTTTAAATCTTTGACTTGCAGATAAATGCACATTATTTCAGCAGAAACAATATTCTTAATTTATTTTACCTGAAGATACCAAATTGAATATAAAGAAAAAAAACTACAGTTTTTTTATTTTATTCTAGAGATAAAAGCTAATTGAATGGAAGGAATGTGTACTTTTACAGTTAAAAGTAAAGTGTGAGAGTTTTATTGAAAGCATTAGAATAGCTGTACCACAATTCGGAACTGAACTTGCAGTCCACTCATAAGGCCCGTTCATTTCACACTGTACCATGTTGCCACTCTTAAACAATGCTCTACGCTACACTTTAAGACAGCCATGAACTCTTCAAAATGAGTTCTGAATTTAGCCCTCGCAGAGTAAATTTGGTTTTTTTACTCAAGTTTATTTATTTATTCATATTTTTTATATCTCTGGTGAATGGGATGTTATTTAATAAGATGCCTGATGTTGCCCCACAGTAGATATCTTGTTAAATTATAAATGGGCCCAGTGGCTCCTCAGTGCAATTTCCTATCCATACAGATCAGGAATGCTCAATTTCCCCTCCTAAATTCCTATTCAAGACATATCCTTTCAAAATGGCCTTTAAAGGTACACTCGTATCACTTCGCACACACTCAGGCTTGTTGTAGTACTTGTGCAGTATTATGTCTGACATTTCTTGTTATCATTTTGTGTTTCATTTCTATTTATTCTTATCTGTGGGATTCTTTGCAATAGGTAATTGGTATTTAGCTGTACACTGCGCACACCTCTGACAACATATTGAGCAGTCTTTTCACAGGTATTTTTATGTTTAAATGAATTTGAATACCAGATATAGTGTTCAATTATACAGTATTTGTGAATTTTGATTTCACTGTATACTACCATAGTGAAATGTTGTTGTTGTGTTTTGCATAAACAATTGTTTTTTTAAGCATTTTTTATGAATTCTAATTGTTTTATTGTATTGACTATAGTTATGCAATTCAGTCTTTATTCTGTGGAGCACATTTAACAGTATAAAAACTCTTGTGATGGTGGTAGTAGTGTCAATGCTGCTGGTAGCATTACAGTATGTAGTGCAATATTATTGCTGGTAATAGTGGTGGTGGTGGGGGCAGCAGTAGCAAATCAAATATAGTGTTTTTCTCTGTTGGAGTTAATGTGTTCCCTGTTGAACAGGACCTAAATAAACTGCACATTTTATATGTTTACTTTCACTGGGCTAGGAGCTGCAAGTATATTCAAAAGTCCCTGCAATAAAAAAGTGTGTGTGGGGGGGGGGGGGGGGGGGGTTTGACAGGTTAATAACTGTTCTTCATATATTAATTTTCTGAATGAGGGATGACATGGGAAAGTAAGGGGGGGGACTACAGGGAACTCTAAAGATTATCAGTCTCACATCCAGGCTCTCAAGATTATGCTGATAAGTCCACACCACACCACTGTTTCCACAACCATCACGTCGCATCTGAAAAATTGGTTTGTTCCTAGCGCCGATCTAATCGACCTGGCCGGCGTCGGCATCCTCTCTCATCCGAGGGCGTCTTCCTCGCAACGCGTTGCTCCTCTATCATCGGCGTGCGAACGCTCGCTTTGCCTGATAAAAATGCGCTCGTCCGTCTTCTCCCGCGCTGGCGCTGGAGGAGCAGGAAGTGACACACAATGATGTCATCGCCTACCCCGGGGGCCAGTCTGCATTCTGTATTCCTGTGGCTGCCTCCTTTTTCTCCACCTCGCATATTATCGCTTCTCACTGCCTCACAAGTACCAGCGTTCCTCGCCTTGAACACAATAGAAATGCCTTGCAATAAAAGGCCGTTTGTTCCAAAAGCATTGAACACCGAATTACAAAACATACACTCAGACATCTATCCCAACACTCCTCTGCCCACTCACCCCAGCCTTCAATGTAGCAATCAAATTTTATGGAGCAATAATATAACAAATGGCTACAGATAAATAACCAGATTTGCCTCTTTGGGGGAATGGTGTTGACTGTATTAAGATAACTAAGCACACTTTTCAATATTATCTTGAGTTTGTTGAATGCTTTAAGTATTTTTCAGTCGTATGGGTTGGGGTGTGAAGTTGGAAATAATAAGTACTGCATGTATTGGTGCAGGTTTGAGTTAAAATGTGAGGGCTGAGTGAGACCTTGGTTTCTGCTCTGGCCTTGGTTAGCTGTTTTTAAAAGATCATTTTAGCAGCTAGTTACATCATTCTTTGTAGTAAAAAAACTGTCAGTAAACAAATTCAAACCAGTCATGGATCACAGCATGTAACCCTCACTTCACTCTCATTATTGAAGAATTTTAATTGTGAAAAATATATATTTTGTATATAGAGTGCATAGTGACCAACGCAGCTATATATATATAAAAGCAACACTGGTGGGGTTGGGGGGGGTGGGCGGCGGGGAGGATATATGGCAGACCATAGGGTCAAACACTGCCCTAATTACTAGTGCCTCAGCTGTCCATTCCACTCTGGGGGGCATACATGTAACCAGTGACAAAGCTGCACTCCCTTCCCCTCATTAGATCACCATGCATTGATTCAGTTCTGGTACTGCGCTGCCCAAGTGAATCGAAGCAAACATGGATATTCAATGTTTGTTTCAATTCACTCAATACCTCATTAAGAAATGACACTCAGTGTGTTATGTTCTAGCCATCATTTTCTGACATCAAGTTCTGCCAAAATGTTTATAATACTGTGATCCAAAAAATTTACTCAGGCTCTTCAAAGAGGAATAAAGCATGTCCAGTTAATAGGACTGACGTTTCAACTTGGCATTGACTCTTAGGAAGACGCCAAGTCAAAATATCAGTCTGATTTAATGAACGTGCTTTATTCTCACAAGTGCTGTTTACTCTTGAGCCTGGGTAAATTTTTCTGGATTGTCCCATACTGCAAGCACCTCCCCTTTTTTAAGCTTTAACTGAAGTATGAGGCCTTTATTTAATAATACTGTAATTCTTCATGATAAATCATGATATTAGTTGTGAATGTTGCAGCATCTGTTTTGTATTTATTTATTTATTTTTGTTACTTTTTGTAACTTTCTGTTAACATGCATCAAAAACTCAACTTATCTGGTATTGTTTCAAACCGAAACTTCCTTGATATTGCAAAGGGGAAAAAAAAATGGTGATGTCCCTTGAGTGCAAAAAAGAATGATCTTTTCAAAAGGTACTGAATGCCTGCTGGGGCAGGTTTTCCAAAAGAGAATTGTTGCTGGCTGGGGATGTACACCGGGTCAGAGAGAATTTAAAACCCTGTCCCACAGCAACCTGAGTGATTGTGTGTCTCATGTCAATATAAATACTTTCTGGGGCAGCATTTTTTGCTGCATGCAGTGGTTTGTTCATTTTGTAACAATTTCATGTAACTAAAGGTGAAACTTCATTAATGAAGTTATGAGAAAAAATGTTAGGTCTAGAATTCCTGGTGGTTATCGAACCTGTGTTTTGTAGTTGGTCCAATAACCTTTTTTATGCACTTATTGTACGTCGCTTCGGATAAAAGCATCTGCCAAATAAATGTAATGTAAAGACATTCTAAAGTCTCACACACACACACACACACACACACATGTAAATGAAGGTTCTTTCTGCATGCACACACACACACACACACCAAGGTCTTTATATCTCCATACCCCTCATTCATCTTTTTCCTTTGGCTGTAGTGTTTAAGACTTCTGAACATTGATAAATGACTTGGGCCTAGATTAGCTGTGCTATACGGTTGCTTGCATTGGCCCTGGTGATATGTAAAGGATATTTATCATGTTGGCCACGATGTTGGAATGCTAAGTGTGATATCTCAATACTTTATTTTCTCATTAACACATTACCATATTATCGTACTTTATACCTAAAATGTGTCTACCTTTGTGCTACCAGAAGAGACAGCAAGTGAATGGTCCATTCAGCACATCGGATGCTTCTACTACATATCACTGCAGGGCCATGGACACACTGCACCCACTCACTGGAAAACTGCAGGGCCATGGACACAGAGCCCACTCACTGTGGTACTACAAGAATATGGACACACTGAGCCCACTCACTGTGGAACTGCAGGGCCATGGGCACACTGAGCCCACTCACTGTGGAACTACAGGGCCATGGACACAGTCATAGGCATGGCAGCAGCTTTGGCTTGCTCTGAATCTTGGCAGCTGTTAACCATTGCCTAATTCAGTGATCTTAATCCCGGTACCAGAGAGCAACAGAGTCTGTTGGATTTTTGTTTTCACATCGGCAACCGAATCAGGCCCAAAAAACAGGTGACCAGAGATAGCTGTGTAATCCATTGCGATGTTACACAAGTGACAAGTAACAACAAAAGCCTGCAGGCCCTGTGGCTCTCCAGGACCAGGATTGAGGACCACTGGCCTAATCAATAAGTTTCTTTAAAGACCGAACTTTTAAGCCTCATATTTATTAAAAATATTGAGAGCAGAACAGATGTGTTGGAAAAGGTTTGATGTTCTTTCCAAGCCTTTCTAGATTCTTTTGCTTTTGGCTTTTGGCTTGAGTTGTGTATACCTGTGTTCATTTGTTTAGCTTTTACAGTTATTCCAAGCATTTGATTCATAATTTATGAATGCGTGTAGAAAAACGTGTTTAGTCAGCGCTAACTGCCATCCATATTGAGGTCTCCTTAATGAAAAGGTAATTCATACATTAGTAAAACCTTGTGAACATTTACCATGCTGCCTGTCTTAAACTACACATCAATCAATTATTATAAATAACTCCAGACACCACAAAACAAGCCAGCTTACTGTACAGCATTATTGGTATTCAATGCGAATTCACAAGCCATTTACAATGAGGGAGCAGCACCTACTTCAGGACAGACAGTGCAAAACAATTGATTTATGTTAATATATTGTGAAGAAATATAGATTTTCTTTGAATAATGCATATTCTCAATAAATCTGGAGTAAACTCTGTGGTTGAAAATGGAAAGCCTCAATTTTAAATGTCTGACCGTTCCAAAAGGTTTTTTTCATTGGTAAAAAGGAAACAAATAGCATTTTATATACTATGATAAAAGAGGGGGAACGTGAATCCCTCCACTTATGGACTTTACATGCTGAGAGATCCTGTCTCTGTTTGAGCTACCTGTTCATGAATTTCAATCAGTTTGTGTGTCACGTTTGATTATTTACAAGTTGTCTAAGCCAATATTAAGCCAAAATTAAGCAAATAAGCAGGTGAAATGTCTGCGACTTCAAGTTAGACACTGCTGTCGTCCACTTCTTGGGATATGCAAATTTGCAGGGCAGTGTGATGAAATTGAATTCTATTCCCTGTTAGGTTTATCGCTTCCTCTGCAATCTAGCTCTCTGGATCATAGATGAATACCTGGTGGCGATTTTGAATGGGAATGGGACTGGGGAAAGACTGGGTCCTGTTAATTGATTTTTATTGCATTGCAACTGAGGACAGCAAATTCATTTAAAGAAACATGTAAAACATGAAATTATATCAGCTTCATAAAAATCCGTGTAACAGTGCTCAAGTGAATAACCCAGTTATTAGACATAGGATCAAATCATCCTTTCAAAGAAAATAATATTACAAGAGGAACCTAATCCTTCAGAGCATCAGCGCCATGCAGCATTCCACGCATAGTTTCTGAGCAAGGCGGAACTAAATTAATCCTCAGTTTGAACTGCCAGACAAGCGCAAGTCCGTGGACTCCTTGTCATCCAATCACCTTATGGAAATGAACTGTCTTAAGAGTAGCAAGAATGTTATTACTTCTGCAGTGATAAATGTTTATATTGGTATTTTTCCATTTAGTCTTCAAATAAGTCAGTCCCCATCTCCAGAATGATTTCTTTTGTTCCTGCTAAAGTGAAGCGTGTTCTTCTCATTAAGAAATAAGATTTTACATATTTCGGTGTATTCAAATCTTTCTGGATGGACCAAATCTGTAATTACGAAAACATTTGTAAATTTGAGAGGATGGCACTTTGGCAAGCCCACATTTAAAAATGTGCGCCGGGTCAACTGCCTCTTTTTACAGTCTTCAGCTGAGCTGCAACAGACTGCAGTGCAGCTGACACAGGCCAACTGCAGGTACCCATTTGACCAAAGGAGTCACACCGACCCTCCATGTTGTGGCCACACAGGACTCCCAGCTCCTGTGTGTGTGTGTATGTGCGCATACGCTGAATATAGTATATACATACGTGTGTGTGTGCATTTGCAGAATATAGTATATACATACTTGTGTGTTTGCATGCGCATACTTACAGAGTGTGTATGTACACACACACAGTATATAGTATATGCATACGTGTGAGTGTGTGTTTGTGTGTGCATACTTGCGGTGTGTATGTGCATAATATGCATGTATGTGAACTGTACAATTTGGCATTGCAGGAAAGTTGTATTTTTTTCTCAGAAACAGGGATCAAATGGGAGGGAGTTTCATATCCAGCTTATGCCATTGTCACTACTTGTTTTCCCCCCTTGCCTCAAGGAGGCATTGAAGAAGTCCTCTGCAGCCATGAAATAATCCTTCAATAAACGCAAATGTCATTCCATTGTCCTCAATTCATCAGTGGCTGTAGCAATTGATATTCTTTCATTATAAGTGTCATTCAGTGTTTGAGGGGCGAAGGGTTTGGTAGAAGGACTTGTCATGTGCAATTCTCTGGGTAGAGGTAAGAAGAAGGGGAGGGGGTATAAGAGACTATAAGCGGGGGGAGTTGGAAGACAAGATCTCATTGTCATTCCCCTTCCCTTAACTGCTCCTCAATTAAGTTGTCAACCGCCATCCTGGCTCTTTAGACAATGGAAGGACTTGAGGGAGAAAGGGGTAGGGGGTTGGGGGTTGGAGGATGTCACTGGCAATCCTATCACCCCGCCCCCCACACACACCACACCACATGACACAAATTGTTGAAATTAGACCAACACATGCAACGATGACAAATGATTTTTTTAAAATAAAAAAGACTTGTGAAGTGATGGTGCTTATCAGAGGTGGATTACGCTGTGCCTTTATATTTAAAGGAACTGGCGCATTGTATTTTCCCAACCCTCAAATGCTATCATTTGCATATTATTTCACTGTGGAACTAAGATGTGATAAACGAAGACGACAAAAATAAATGGGCTGCCAGCAGGACAGCATAGAGGAGCCATCGGAACTGAGGGGGGAATTAGCTTTGAATACGTCGTTCAGAAAAATGGCGGGCATAACGGTCTTCCACAGCCTGCTTGAAAATTTGCAAACTCCCAGTTGCTGTTACCAAAGGATCAGTGCAGTAGCCGCCAGAGTAGCCTTAAAATCCATCAAAGCTTAGCTGCCTGAGGGTAGGGGTGCCGGGAGGTGGGGGTGGGCGGGGGTTTATGGGGGCGGGATTGTGCAAACGCCCAGCTGGAAACAGGGAAACTGTGGAGCTTGACAGTTTCCTCATACCCTGCGAGAAAGCCCTCTGTTCTGCATCAGCCATCCAGAGCCATTTACAGTCCAGTGGGATGATGGCAAATGCTCCCATTAGAACAGGTGGGGCCGAGCTCTGCCCATTCCAGCCACGCCATTCGTAATGCTGCAGACCTGTTCTCTGTTGTAGTAGGCCACTGCCTGAGGGCTGCGTGTGTACATAATCAGGGACACAAGCACTTTGGATGGCCTCAGATCTCTCTGACGGCGCTATAGGATACGTAGAACCATCGCGCCTCTGTGGGCACATTACAGGTTACAGAATTCATAAAGCCCCCATTCTGAACCTCCTGTTACCCATCTGAGGATGTCCTCTCTATGACTCGCCTGCTTTGGTTTTGCACTGGTTTGCATCACTCTGGTGCACCATTAAGTGCTTTAGGGTTTTACAGCTCAGGAAGAGCTTTATCAGATTTCCAAGGTATCGCAACCTTTCCTGGGCACGGGACCCACTGCACATCTGTCCAGCTGGTTAGAAGCTGCTTCTCTAGCACATTTAGCCTCCATTGTACAAGGTTTTCTGTCTTACAGCAAAATTTCCAGTTGCTGTAACAGTGCCAGTCTTGTAGCCAAGCAGTACAGTGGCTATTGGTTTACTAAATTAGAGGCTGCAGGTTTGCATCTCAGATGTAGAAATGCCTTTGTATGCTTGAGCAAAATGCTTAACCTGAAGTGCTTCAGTAAAATCCAGCTGTTTATGGAAATATGTTTTTAAAATGTAAGATATGGTGAGATGTGGTGCAGTCCGTAGGGCAACCGTCTCATGAACCGAATGCAATACCCCCCGCCCAAACAAAGTGGCGGTTTGAGATGGTGCTTTCCCAGCCATTGTCCCCTCTCTGTTGGCTACCTTTACTTTTTACCTGTCTGAATAAATCAAAAGGCAAATGGACTCCCACACTCCTTTATTATAAAAATAAATGTAAGCTATGTAAGTGGACCTGGAAAAAATACATGTAAATATTAACTGCGTTATGTGATTGTGTCACACAGCACCAATGCATGTACTGTAGGACCCTCTGGTAATTTTCCTGAGCAGGAAACCATGGTTATACAGGACAAGAGCACACTTACTTTGATTGAGTGTGTGTCCAGGCTCAAGCATCAGCCAGGAAACCAGTCACACGCAGAGAGGGAGGAGGAACGGGCCCTTCTCTCACGGGAACGCGTGTCATCCAGCTGACCATAAACGTACTGCTGTCAGAGAAGCGGGGTGGGGTGGGGTGGGGGTGGGGGGGTTTCAGAGTGTGCGATCACAGTGCCCCAGCTTTAGGACATCAGGCCTGTGTGTATGCAGGCTCCCCACTCAAGCCTCTGCAATATGCAGGTGTGATAAGAGCACATCCTCAAGCCTCGCGCTGTGTACATGCCCTGCCACCCTGCCCAATACTCTCCCCCCAACCCCCTCCCAATAACCCAAAAAACACTCTGCCGCACCCCCCAACCTTCATACCCTGTACAGTACAATCCCCAACCCTCCCATCTTACACACAAATGTAGAGGCAGGATGTCAAACAGAGACATCGGTCATCTTTTATTAAAGTAGACACATATTCAATTTTTAACAAATTGTCCATATATTTTACTGACGTATAAATACAAATTAAATACTTCCTATATAAAAATAATGATTGGGTTTCTCAGGCAGAATAGTTGAATAAAGCAATGACTAATTATATAGCACTTTTCATAAAACCCAAAGTGCTTCATTTTAAAAGAAAAAAGGCCGGAAAAAAACTGAAAATGCAATGATAAAAAGGCAATCTACAATGAGAGGTAAAATTAAAAAAAGATAATATGGTCAATATGGCCTTTCATCTTTTTAAAGTAATTTTTTATATATAACTATATGTTTCAAGTATTCGTCCATTCTGTGAGCGTAAAGACTGATCATAGACTGCAATAAAACAATCCGTTTTTTTTAGTTTTTTTTATATTGACTGATTTTAAATGGATTTCTCAATGTACCATCAATGTCAGTGTAAAGAAAATAGTTTAAGTGAGTCATAACTGAACCAAAGAAGTACCAGTCGGGAGCTGTATTGCATTATTTTCTTTTTTTGCTGATTTGATTAATCCTGTTTTTTATTAAATTTGCATTGTTCAAAAATAAATTAAAGAAAAAAAGAATCTAAAACACCTGATTTTGTATCCCACATTTTTTGATTTGCAGTCTGGTGAATTTGAGTAAAATTTCCCAAAATGTTTAATCTGCTTGTAATGAAAGTACATTTTCAGCTGTCAGCTCACATTTCTGTGATTTTCTCTACAGATAGGGGCATTGGAAAAATTCCGGTTGTCACAGCTGAAGTATGAAGTCATATTGTTTTGTTGAATTGACTGTGTACATACTGTACAATGCAAATTATTTTCACTTCCATTAGCACGTTAAAATAGCATAAGCCATGACTAAACATGTGGGAGCAAATTGAAACAGTTAATTCTTATATATATATATATATATAATTTTTTATTTTTTTATTTTAATTTATTTATTTTGCATAGTGCCAGGACCTCAGTTGATATGCATCAGTTTCATCAGAAAGGCGGTGTATAAATAGCATGCCGTGATCATCACACTCAAAGCATTTTCACTCGTGCTACATCACACATTAAGCCATGTCACAACATGCATGAAGTATGTCCACCCATCTTGCATAACACATGGAGCATGAACAACGGCATTTTTTCACACGTGAAATATACAGCATCTCCCCGTACTATTATCTGCGTGATCTGTGTCCAGACATTTTAAGTCGTACATGAAACATAGCCAGTAGCACAGTTATTGTGAAGAATCTGTAGTGCCACCACTAGAGCAGACAGTGTAGTACTAAATTTCCGCTACTAACAAACCAAGCTTGAAAACCTATTGAAGCGCCTTATGTTTATAACCATTAGATATCACTTGAAAATGTGATGGTCTGCAAGTTTTAGATATCACATAAAAATGAGATTTTCCGTAAGTTTGATTTCACATGAAAACTCTGTAAAGATGTACGTAGGACATTTGTAAAAATGTAATGTAGGACATTTGAGCCATTTTCCAGGGTGATTATGCAGAGGCTTGATTCCCAGCTGTGTGTGATAGGTGTTTTTGTGCTGCAGGTGCAAGTGCCTGAGAGTAATTCTGTCTAATTCAGATGAATGCGGCCCTGCAAAGGCACCCAGTTCACCCACATTGCTAAATGTAGCATCGTGAGAGTGTCAAATGAATTTGGAAATGGCTAATTTAACATTTGATATTATATGCCCAGGCTTAGATTTGGAGAAGACCACAGAAAGAGATTTCTGGCAGATGATTCAACAGTTATGAGTCATTGAAAGGTTTATCATAATTGTAGCTAATTTCATCAAGTTTTGTCATAATTTCATTCATATTTAATATTTACATTGCATTGTCATAAGTTGGTGTGTAATTTGGGATGAGTCAGTACCTTCATAGATGTTATCTAGTAAGTAAGATAGCAGGTTTAGCATCCATCTAGTAAGGAAGTCTTTTGAGGGTTGGATGTTTGAGGATGAACATAATGTTATTTTTAGCATATGCTTAAAAGCAAGCATAATGCCCTAGCAGTAGTTATAGTCCCCTAGCGCTAGCTAGCATGAATCTACTGCTTACTGGCTAGCTAGTGAGTAAGGCTTAGAGTTTTAGACATTAGCCAAGTAACAGTATTTACTTTAGTTCAACTGCCTCCTTACTCACTGAAGAGAGCACATGCTATTGACTGTTTCCAACTTGCTGATTTGTCTATATATTTAGCATTTTTCTGTAAATAGTTGTTCTAAATCAGTCTGCTATCCAACCCCATTTCATGAGGGAGTATGAGCTCTGTATGAACATGCAAATGAACACAATGACATCACTGAAATATGCAAGTTCTGCAGCTACTTTCCCTTGAGAAAAAGTTGGCAACACTGTTGAGAGGTGATTCAGTTGCACATTTTAATTATGAAATGAATTTAGTCAGGAGGGCGGAAAGGTGATGCAGTGAGTATCACTGTTGCCTCACAGCAAGAAGGTACTGAGTTTTAATCCCAGCCGAGGGCCTTTCTGTGCAAAGTTTGTCTCCCCATGCCTGCGTGGGTTACCTCTGGGTACTCCGATTTCATCCCACAGTACAAAGACATGAATATTAGGTTAATTGGAGAGTCTAAATTGGATTATGAGTATGTGAGTGAATGGTGTGTAGGCCATGCAATGGATTGGTGACCTGTCCAGGGTGTCTGGCTTTCACCTAATGATGTATGCTGGGATAGGCTTTACTGTCTCCACAACCCCAACCGGGAGCAAGCGGCTTGGAGAATGAATGGATGGATAGATGAATGGATGTAAAATAAGTCAGAAGCTGGGGACAGAAGATGGTAGTTACTGGGATACTATCAGGGATACTCAAATATAGCCAGTGCTGCCGTTATTTCCCCTGCCTGTACAGTAAAATGTTCAGTGTTAAAGCAACTCTTACAGTGTACATATGGTCCCTATTGGACTCATGTACTCTGTTAAAGTTGAATTAACTCTGGATGATTTACCGTGTGATGGTTCAATAATGTCACTGATTATTCAGAAAATACACTCACTTGGTCTGTCTTGTTTATATCAGACCCTGTTTAGAGGGGATGAATGAAACCCAGCAGGACTACTGGCCTCCAGGGCCAGATCTGGGTATCCCTGCTGCAGGTAGATTTTCTGGTTCAGCTGCTATTAGAACTTTGGACAGGACGCTGCAATCATTTGTCTGGGTAATTGTTTTAAGTTGTTAGGCCATTCCTGCTGGCATTAGCATTTTGCAGCCAAGCTAATTTCATTAAATTAAATTAAATCACACCACCTCAACCAATCAGAATTGATTATCAGTCCAAACCATAATACAATATGCAGTATGCACGTTATCTGATACATTTTTGCTTCATCTGTTTGAGGTTAGGTTCTTGGGACATCCACAGTTAATTTGCAGAAATTCAGGGAATTAAAATAGTTGAGTGCGGTTGGGGGTGGGACATTAGGAAGTTGAGGACAGCAAGCACCGTCCTGTCTGCTATATTCCTCTACTCTGCAGTGAACTCCACCACTTTAGTTGATCCAAACAGAAACTGACAACTTTATAAAACATCTCAGTCACAGACATTTACCTTCATTTTTCTGTCACTCCTTCAATCCCACAGCAGCTTCATCAATACATAATTACAGCAAGCCTCTGATCTCAATCAAATCAGAAAGCAAGAAGTCTGAGGCCAACTGTCCTTTATTCCTTTCACAGGAGCAGAAAATCAGATGGGATGGGATTGAAGCCAAACGCTCAAAAGGGCAAATACATAAAATACTTAACAACCAAGTGAAGTATTGAAACTGGACCGTGAACAGGATCATAAGTCATTTCTTTAAACAGCTGCTGGTCCTTTCAATGCTTTGTCCAAAACAAATTTGTTCAGGAAAACAGCAGTGGGGAGAGGTCGGTTTCTGCGCAGAAGTTTTGTGAAATCAGAGATATGAGGTTCAGTTGACTCATTTTAGAAACGATAAAAAATAACTCTTGAATTTCTGGGTGTTTCTCTAGTCTTTAAAAGCTGCGTTTCATCAAAAAGACATGGCAGGACCGAGGGAATTCCTTAAAGTCTTCAAACTCTGAAGCATCAGATTTAGTTCATTCTGCCATGTGTCTGTTTGGTCTCTTTCCTTAATGTATACATACCCTACAGCTACCAAAACACTCATTATTCATATTCTGGTGCTTTGACTGACATTTATATCATTGAAGTTTATTGTTCTGATTTACAAACATTTATTACTTTAATATGCATACGTGTTGCAGTTTTATTATTACTATCACTATTTGGGTTGTTTTTTGTGAGCTTCAAACATAAACAAAGGATTTATTATTATTATTTTAATATATATTGAAGTCGATTTAAGTCATGGCAATGTTGAACCTTTATAGTCATTTATGTGATTCCACTCCGTTTTATTGGAGAAGTTATTGATGGACTATACAGTAACAAGGACTTGTATTGTAAAATCGTATCTCTGAATAGTTTGTGAAGCCTGTGCATTGAGGAGAGAGAAAGCAAAGACAGCCATGTGCTAGTGTGCTAATCAGTGCATCCATATTCATTTTCTCTGGACAAATGAGCACATCCAAGCTGCTCTCTGAGTCCCTCAATCATTGTCTACAGTTTAACTGCTTTGGGTGTCTTCCTTATGTGGCTGACAGCTTTGACATATGATTGCTGTATATGCATTTGGAATTTGGAATAATACAAAAGTGGGGAGAACCTGATACTTGCTCTGAGGTAGCTAACTCCTAAAATTGTTTACCTCAGTTCTGGGTTTTCAAGTGGTGCGCGTGAAACACTGTAAACATGATTATGGGAGGAACTACAACTTGCTACCAGTCACAGACATATCCAATCTAAAGACGGATCTCCACAGACACAATAAACAATAAGGGAGGCACAGGGACCATGGCAGTTCCCTTACATTTTACCACAGCTTTCTGTATGTGGCTGGAACCCTTTTTAATGCCATTTTGTCATTTGCCAATTAACACAACCCCAAATTTTGAGAAGGCTGCATAAAGGAAAGGGGCGTCAAAACATGGGAGATGTTAAGCAAATCAACCTTCAACAGCTCACTTCCTGTCAAACTACGGAGGATGGTGTTATCAAACATCCCCAAACCCAGACAACCGCTATATACATCCCCACTGTGCACTCAGCTATGATTAATGTGAAAAGGCTATTTTGAGTAAGGCTAATCAATTTGTTTTCATTGACTACATTTTGGCGACACAGATGAGGTCATTCATAGACAATGCAGTATGCACTGCAACATAACATCTCAGACAAGAATATATCAGAGTCTAAATTTCAGAGGCAATAATTTATATTCGGAGTATTCTGATTTACATTTTTTAAATATCTTACATTTCCATAAGGGCAACTGGTCATTCTGTTCAAAACGTACACCTTGAAATAACCCTGAGAGCTCTCCCTTGAAAAGAGGAGGCTAAGGTACCATTTTACTCCATATCAAATTGGAACCAAGCTGATGCCGCTCTGGTGAATCACTTCCTTTTTTTGCAATGACATTCTTATTCCGTCCCATTGAGTACACTTAATCATTACCATAGGTAAGGAAGGAGCCGTGTGCGAGGGTAATCAAGAGGAAATGGCATGTTTAAGCATTTTTCACACAGAAATGGGCTCCCTGATCTATTCTTCATTAAAAAAATAAACTATTTGCCTTTTGCCAAGGAATGACGAGAGTGCTGAGTGAACTAAGAAAAGTATGACAAAGACATGGAGCTGAGTTTGCTTTAACAGAAGACAGGAAATAGGACAGCTCCATCCGGTCATATCAAAAGCACTTGTCAAACATTGTGAGAAGTCATGTTGTGAGGACTGTTGAAGCCAACTATAGCCTTGTCATTGACATGCGGGGGGGGGGGGGTTTCATAACTAAGAATTGCCTTGAGCCCTATTGTTTATGGTTTTGTCACTGATTCTTGACAATCTTGCCCATGCTTGTACGTGTTACAGTATGTTTACATTAGCTTTTTAAATGCAATGTGCCAGAATGGAAAAACAGGGCAGAGGATTTTTACACATCTTCAGACAAATATCAACCTACATAGATGAGCTCCATTAAAACCAAGCCTTATTCCCTGATAGGTTTCTGTTGATTATGTAATGCACATTTGCCTCATTACAATCTCCCCCTGGGTTTTTGAGTACCATACCTCCCCCCCTACTACATGGTTAAGAATGGTGGAATCTCATTGTTGACTCCACAGCAACTCCCTTGTCAAACCAGGCAGCAGTGCATGTAGAGTTGTGTGCGTCATCCATTAAATAGTCATAATCAGCCACTCGTATGAATACTAATGCAAGCATAGCTATACCCACCAGTATGATGTAAAGTAGGGGAAAAAAATCTATCTATATATACAAATTTAAGGTGGGACAAACATTGGCTAAGATTTTTTGGATTTTTCATGAATTTATTTTATCCTATTATATCAGAGCCTTTAAATGTTTTCCTTCTCCTACCAGGCCCTCACTGATGGTGAATCACCAGCGTGTAATAGAGTTTCTATTAATGCTTATAGAAATGGCCTTCATTCAAGAAATGGCCTTCATGCATTACTTAGTATGTTGTGGAGTAAGCAGTATTAAACAAGGTTGTTCTCTCAGATACAATCTGTAGTTATCATTTAATGTGCATATTGATTGCAGAGTTGGGCATTAATTTCAGATAGTCTGGGTGGGCGCTGCAATTCAATATCAGGTCATTAAGGCCTACATGACGCACATACAAAGCCTTTCACTGAGTTTATTCTCATCAGAGAGATACTGTATATACACCATTTTCTGACTGATAATTTAATGGATACACAACCCTCTAAATTTGATTCAATGAGTTAATTGGTTATGTACAACATGACTGCTTTGTTACAGTATGGCAAACTGCTCATTTTAAAATAAAACATTACCAGCCAGTGTTAATGAAGTCGATCAACTACTGTACGTGCACAGAAGCCGTAATCTGTGCCCCATTAGGAATGGTCTTTTTGTAGTCTGCATTGCATTGCATTGAAACGCCAAGAAAGCTCCTGAGTCTGTTTGGATTGGCACAGAATCCCTGGAGCAGGGCTAAGATATCCATTGCCATGCACAATTACTCGTCCGATTCCCATTCTAGGACTGGCACTGTTTTCACACCATTCACTGAGCACACAGATCTACATAAAGTGCAATGTAAGGTCAGCGATTAACAAAGTGCTGAGAGACATGCTTATATCTCAAGAAAGCAGAAATATGGCAGTACATTACTGTACATTATATTACAGGCATTTAGCAGATGCTCTTAGCGAGAGCAGCTTTAACAACATTTGCAGTTTTACATAGTATCTATACTGAAGCAATGCAGGATAAGTACCTTGTCTAAGGGAACAATGAGGCACAAAGGCACATCGAACCCACAACCCTTAAGTTACAAGGCCAGTTCCTTAACCATTGTACTACACTGCTGACCCACAGTAGTCTCAGTAGTGTCGGCACTCAAGTTAAGAGAATAACAGATATGTGCGTCACAGCATTGGCCCAGATACTGAGAACGAAGTAAAATCAATAATTGGATTCGGCATATTTGGAATTACATTTTTAAAACTAGGTAGGCATGGTGTGGTTCTTTAGTCCCCAGCAGTCCACAAACGTCAAGGAATAGGCAGCTGAATTATAGGAAAATGCAATTCAAAGTTGTTTCTTAAGTGCAAAATGAACATCATAAGCATGGTCAAACTGTTATGTGACTGCTCCATGAGAGAGAAATTGTTCCATTATATTGAAGATAAGGTACCGTCAATTATGAAGCACATTTCCCTTCCATTAGTGAAGCAAGCATCATTGTTCCATTTTTAAAAGAATCAATATGTTCTGCTCTCTTTTGCTTGTTCTCTCTCACTCTCCCTCTCACATACACACACACAGACACACACACACAAGGAGAAATCGTGACAGATTTAAAATGTATTCACTTATCACCGTTTGCCCTTCAACAACTCCTCCGTGGCAATGTCAAAGCAATTGTCCATCACCTTGATTCACATAATCACCCAGACGGAATATCAAATTGATTAAACTCACAATACCACAATTTAATAGATGGGGGCATGATGATTGCTGTGGCTTCCACTGTTCTGGGTCCGTATTCATCGAAGCTGCTGAAATCGATCAGTGCTACACGTATCCACCGTGTATAAATGAGACTCATCTGTTGAGGTTATTAGGAAACAACAGTCTTTCTGAGGTTGGTTGTCATATTTAATGAGCCATTGCACTTTTTATTGTTATTGTTTCTCCATTAGCCTGAAATATAATTTTGGTAAACTAATTTAAGTACTGTTAGCGCCATAAACGACTTAAATGTTTCACTTTACATTTTTGGTATTTTGCAGGCACTCTTATCCAGAGTGACTTACATAGTCGTACAGCATCATAATTTCAGTTACTGAACACAGTCCAACAACTGAAGTGTGTAAACTAACATTGATATACTGAAAGCCAGCAGTTAAATTCAGAAAAAATAAGAAATGTATAGATGATGAGTAGTAGTAGTAGTAGCAGCAGCAGCAGCAGCAGCAGCAAAAAATAATGGTCTCACTCGCCTTCATCTAGCCAACCTAAGTGCTTCCCAGCTAGGGTCACCCTACCAGTCAAAGAGGTAGGTCATTATTACCCATTCAGTCACGTCTGGAAAGTACGATCCCGGACCTTTAGCGATTTTGGCAATCAAGATGTTCTGTAACCTGGCTGAGATCCACAAATCTGCCTTTTTTCTTACCTGTTTTTTTGGTTTGGGCCTTGGTGCTATTTTTGTTTCTGAGTGTGTAGCCGCATTCTCACAGGGTGGGAAATTTCTTTTGAAGTGTGTATCGCAGACCATGCTCAAGTGCACGGATGCACAGACAAAGGAAGGGATCTCTCTCATTCTGCTTGTTGCCTTGGAAAAGCATCCACACACATTTAATGTACAGTCCTCCTCCCTCTTTAATAAACCAGATTAAGCACAGTCCTCAACTGGGTTAGGTTATTATGAAGGCAAGATCAATACCCTGTGATTTATTGTTCATAGTGAAACTTTCTTTTTGTGATATGGTGCTCACTGCCTCAATTAGACTATGGTTTTCATTCCAAAAAGCAATGGACTCAGCATGCTTAACTAAAATCCATCCAGTATCTTTACTTCACAAACATAGCTTGGTGAGTTCACCAACTGGCTAAAGTAATGCTCCAAATGATATATATAATCCTGTTCATGCGATTAGCATAAGGAAACAGCCATGAACAAATACAAATAGGAAAAAAAATGATGAATGCTGAAATATTCGTGGAAACGTTCTTACATACAGTTTACAATCAAATGTGATCGTACGCATGTTTTGTGAATGAGGCCCATTGTGTGTCGTTGGGACAGACGCATTGCACTTCACTACGCAGCAACTGGGCTGTCTTTTTACAAAAAAGAATACCAGAAAAAATACCAGAAATGTCGAGCCACAAAACTTAATCATTTTCTTTTCTTATAGCTTTTTTTTTTTCTTAAGAAAGGGCCGATCAAATGGAATCTGAGTAATTTAGCATGGTTGTGCGGTAAATAACAAGAGCCAAACCCAGAGATTAGAGATGGTCCTTGCAGCAGAGACGGGGCAAAGGTAGAGATAAACGGAGGTAGAGAAATTGGTAATCTAATGTGAGAGCCACAGACAAATGCTCTCCCTGAGAACCATGTAAATTTACTTCAGGAATACACTGCTGCCGTGTGTGAAGCTAGACACCCTGCTGGGTAGGAGGAGAAGGGAACGCCTTATGTGGCACACCTTTGATCAGAATTAAGGAAAGATAACAGAGAAGACATAAACAAGAACAAAGCTGACTCCCATCTGAACTCCTTCGTAAAGCCATAAGCACAGTAACGTACTGTATAGAACTAGCGCAGTGCGTAGCACTATCACACAGCATAGCGCTAGACAGGGTATACTGGCAAGCAGGGTAACGCTAGCTCAGGGTATAGCACTGGCACGCAGCTATGCACTAACACACCTCATATTGCTATTACAGGGTATACTAACATGCAGCATAATACTAGCACTGAGCGTAACACTAGCACACCGCATAGTGCTAGCACAGGGTATATTCAGAGACTACACAGAAGCGAGACATCAAGCTAAGTGGGTACTTCCCTCATCTACTCCGGATAAATAGGCAGACCTCGGACTCAGATATGATTGGGAATGAGCTATAAACCGCCTGTACCGATAAATGTACAAGAGGCTTATTTGTTTGAGCAACATATCTATAATGTCTATGGTCTACGTTTTTACATTTAAAAAAAAAAATGGAATGTCTTATGGGTGCGCTTTATATGTCTTTTCTCTACAAAAGCAAAGCTATGTAGCTAGTTTATGCATCAAAATAAAAAAAATATTTTATGAGCATTGTCAGTACTAATATTACTGACATTGAAGCAGTTGAATTCTATTCTACAGACAATTGCATGTGATGCAATCACAGGTGATACTTGTATGAGTAGCTAGCTAATGTTGCTATCTACATTATCACCATTCTAAATGCATATGCTGGCTCCCGCTAACAATATCAACTTGTTTGCAGAAGTTGAAATGTATGATAAAGAACATTTGTTTTATATTGAATATCTTGGTTACATAAACACTGAGCTAGCTAAGCAGTTTGGTGTTGATTCCTACTCTACTGGTACTGATAGATGAATCAGATGCTCTAAACCCATAATATATCTTCCCATAGTTAATGTATCTATTAGCATGCAGGCGTTGTGTATTGTGCCTAGTGTGTTGGTGCAAAACTCTTGTCCTTCATATAAAATTGAATGTTTAAAAAGCATCTTGCACAGTGAACGCAGTCGGAAAATAAAGTTGTGTACTGCATTTAGGTCTGTGATTTAGATGCAATAATATGGGACGACATCACCTCCTTCATTTTTGCTGCAGCCTGCCCTCTTCCATTTATGCTCTTGGGTATATTAGCATGCGGCATAGCACTAGCACAAAGCATAGCCCTAATATGGGGGATAGCATACAGCATAGCACTAGCACAGCACATGTAGCTCTAGCACAAGAGCAATAGCTCTAGGCGTGGCAATCTCCCTAGCTATAGCATCGATGCTAATGCAATATGAGAACTATGTGTCACTGCCAATGGATGCCCAGAAAAGATAGCATTGAGCTCTTGTCACCAACACAGAATGTTGAACTGAGCAGTGACCAGACTGCAAGAAGTATGACTTCAGTTGGAAGGTATCAGGGAGGGGCCTAATCTATGACTGCTCTGACCTCTGCAGACCAACCAATGGTCTAGGAGAAAGTTTTTTTTTTTTAAACACCATCCTCATCATCAGCAGTTTCAAGTGGAATTTCAGCAGCTGGATGATCCCACTATCATTTTGAAGGATGCACAGCTCATTATTAAATATGCAAGTCAGTAAATATTTAATTTGACAGCTGGTGTTTATGGCCATATTCTCAGTTTTTACTCTGTTGTTTTCTGAGAGATTCTTGTTGACTTGTCCTAAACTTTTCTTAGGAAAATTACATTTTTCCTGTCTTCTTGCAAAATTAATGTCACTGATCTATGAAGACGTGGTATGGGTGGGGGTCTCTCAACTTCATAAAAAGTTCCGCATTGGGACCAGACCTTATGATCAGAAATGGTGGGTTTGGCATCGGGAGAAGAATGTTTGTGCTGAAAAGGATGTCACAGCAATGGAGAAATGGCATTCTGGTTAAAGAACCTGGCATCCCCGATGAGCACAAATATGCCAAAAAAAAAAGGTCACAGTGGAGTAAACATGTATTTCACCAGGCCAGCCTGCAGAAGCAAAGCTGCCTGCACTTTCAGGATTGTGATTACAGACTTTTTTTCTGTTAATCCTGCCGTTGCTGCCAGACATATGTCAGACTGGCTGAAAGCAGACAGGCTCGACGCACAGCTTTCAAGTCAAATAAGCTTGTCTCCAGTCACATGGCTGGCCTTGAGACTTGTGATGGTAATGGCAATCTAGATCCATGTTGCCGTGGCAGCACTGCGTTGTCAAGGCTCTATAGCATCCATTCCCCGGGGGTGGGTCTCATCGCCCACACAAAACGCTGTGGCATTACAATGTCACTGTTTGCCGGTAGCTTTGGGACTAAGGGTTCAGCAGGCCACCATCCACCATTGCACGAAGATCTGAGGGCACAAGCAGGCTACATCTTTCCGGGAGGCTGGGGGGTAATGTTTTCCAAGGTAGCAAGGGGAGTTCTACCCATTGTAACAAGGTTCTATATTTACCTCCACCTGGCCACGTGCCACAACGTGTCAATAAAATTCCAAATTAAAAATAATGAGGGAACAGAATTCTAAATGAAATGCACAATATAAAACTAGATTTACGTTGTGTAAATGATGTATACATGTGTGCACATTTTAAAAAGATAGATCATGAATAAATATCTCTGCTTCCCATGTGACCTTCTGGTTTTCTCTAAGTTGCGAGTAGATTTAAAGGATTGATTGGCAGTGATTTCCATAACTTCAAAAAATACTCATCTATATTGGAGTCTAAAAGATTGCTGCAGTTCTTCTTTTTCCATGATGGTTCTATAAATAATTTCTTTCATGTTGTGTTTTGTTTTTAAGGCAGGGGTTTCATAGTGCGTTGTGTTTGCCAGAAATGTATGAATACCATTGCTCGTTACCAAGAAACACCACTGGTGTCATAGAAATCAGACCCCATGGAAAAAAAAAAAAAAAGAAAAAAAAATCCCCAGCTCATTTTTCTAGGATATAAAAGTATAAGACTATATGAAGGCTAAAGACATAAGGGACTATATGCAGGCTAAAATTATTTTACTTTTTCTCTTGCTCTTTGAGTCAATCACACATTGCACAGCATAGCTTGCGCTGAAAAACCGCCAATGTCCCCCTAACCCCTAGCCTCAGTCTGCCTCAACCCGGATCCTTTCAGTCTGTCATCGAGAGAGGAGGAAGAGGAGAAACCAAATCTGATGAGTGTCAGAGACAACGCACAAGCCTATGTGGAAGTGGATTGGCTACTTTGGGATTCTTTGAGAGTAGATATTGAGGGTAGATAAAGAGATATTGAAAGGCTAGAGGAGGCATTGTCAGGGCCCGTGGAGCGAATGTCATCAGGAATGCCAGATACTGCTCTCTTTTATAAGCCACTTACCTTGTTGGCTGGTACCACTGAAAAGTATTTGCTACAAAGCGAAATGCTTTGTATATGGCAGGTGTATTGTATATGGTCAGGACAGTTGGCATGATATGAATAGACTGACAGCTAAATTCCTCATTTATTTATTTAGATGCTGTGAAAATTGGTTCATCTTCTCATGTGTGTGCCTCTGTGAAGAACAAAAAAATAAACTAAAATAAAATCCATTTTAAAACCGCTTTCCCAGGAGGAAAAAAGCAATGATGATTGTTCCTGTGCCAAAAATAGCAGCCGCTCATGGGGTTAAGTTGTACTCCGTAAAAGGCATCGTTTTAAAAGCTGAGGGGGGGGAAACTCTCAGAGCTGAGTGCTCTTTGCTGGAGAAATAAGGGGGGTGGGACTGTTTCTTGCTTTCAGGTACAATTTAGAAAACCTTCCCATAGTGCTCCTCACTGAGCACTTTGCTGGAGTTTACACATCCTACCTTGGGCCCGGGGTCCACAGTGTGTCCTAACACGGCGGATGGTCTCCAGTTAGCGAATACTCAGGCTGGCAAAGCCACACAGCTCTTCCAACCAGCATAGCTCCTTCCCCCCGAGCCCCCTCCCACCGTCATATAAACAATATAGATTTTTTACACAGCAGTCTCAGTACCCTGAGGCTTGTTCTAAAGTGGAGAAAATGAACTCAGTTTAACGGCTTTTATAAAGCAGAATAGGTTTAATTAAGATTTTTTAAAGTGGGAAGAAAATAAAAAAGGGGATGTTGGATATAAACCCGGCCACATGAACGCAGGAAACTCATTTGGCTGGAAATCCTCTGGATGGTCCAGTGCACACAGTATTAAATATCATACCCAATTATCACAGGGAGCAGCAGACTAATTCTAAAAATAAAATTATTTCTGTGCAAATGTGGGTTTTCTGCATGTATGTATGCATATACAAGCACATATGTGTACACACACACACACACTACTGTATATGGGTATATATATTTGCACACGCACTATATAAAATGTATAATATTTATGCAGCACGCACACAGACACACACACTCTTGCTTGTGTGCCCACTGAACCCTAGCCGTTGGATGGCATTGTGGAACCACAGTGGTTTAACTGCTGGCGCTCCTGCTCTCGCTCACTCACAGAGCAATTAATCATGCAGCACTCGAGTCGAGCCGAGCACCACAGGGGAAATCTGTGGCTACCTCTCATTGTCTCGGCACGGTCGAGCCATGCCCAGGCTGCTGGCTTTGGCACATTCAGCCGGTGGTCAGCTGGTGGAGATCGGTTCTCTGGAAGGTTCAGTGGCCCCTTAAACGATAGGTCAATTAGGGGCCAAAGAAAGCATTCTGGAACTTTGCAGCGTTGTATTCCCCATTCTCTATGATCCAAATTCGACCAGGCAACCAAATGAACATACCACAACTCTATCTTTCACAATAGAAATATGAAGACCGTAGCTTTCAGGAGAAAATCCATTTATTTTACTTTGTAAAACCTTTTATTGTTTCTTTCTTTCAATGAAATCAGTCTTTGTTAGAAGCTACAGCCATTGTTGTCAAGTCAATCTTTATTATCCCAGAGAGAAATGTGTTGTAGATTGGTTGTGCATATACAGATACAGTATAATATCTAACAGTATAATTTTTTATGAGACTGATTTTGTCTGTGTGCACGCCTTGTATTTTACGCAATGCAAATACACTCATAGATATCAAAGGATATACAGTTGTCTGTATTTGTTTACTGTCCAGTTGAGATTATCATACATACTCTTTTTGCATTCAGTAATTAAAGATGCATTTCTTGTGGTAGCAGTGAGAAGATTCAGATTTCAGATTCTGTGACGTGCCCTTGAGGAGTGTACTTCTGCTGAATTACTCTGAGTTTATAAATAGATAATATTTAGAATCATTCGATAAGATGACCTTGAAAATGCTGTCAGCCAAGCAAATACAGTATATGATGCAGTGTGGGTGGCAAAGGTTAGAGAATGGTTAGAGAACTGGGCTTTGCAACTCTGTAGTTGTAGGTTTGATTCCCCACCTGGGAATCAGGTGAACTCTTAAGCAAGATACTTAACCTGAGTTGCTTTAGTAAATATCCAGCTGTTCAAATGAATTGTGATGAGAGCCTCTGTTTTAAATGCCTACCATGTGAATGTGTAAACATGCTGATGTTTGCATAAGGAGGACTAGGAGCCAAAAGAAGTCGTGTTGTGAATGTGGGGGAATTTTTTTTTTACCCAGAATGCCTTGCATTTTCCCAGCTGCTAAGCCATACCATGTCATGTTGGTAGTTGCATGGTCAGGATTTTTCAAAACTAGGGCACCGTACGGTGTTGATCCAGATTGCAGGTTCCTGATTGGTCAGCTGCATGACCATCGGGGCGTACACACCTCCCTCCTTGGGTCTCACAGAGTCAGGATTGCTGGGGTCTGGTCAGAATTGGGTTAGAACCACAGGGCTTCACTGTACTGCATGGTCCCTGAGAGGGATATGCCTCCTGCATTTATTCCTTGTGCCTAGTGGCATATTGGCATATTAGCAATAGCTTTATATGGAACAGCTGGGACAGTGGGAGGGGGTGGGGGCGATTGGGGGATGAGAACCTCTCCCATGCTAGCACAGCCACCATCAAACAGCACAGCACCATGAGCAATCTGGCTGACTGTGGAAAGCAGACTATTTCAAGGAGTGAGGCGGGTAATATGTGTCAGGAAAGAACGTGACAACTCCTGACGAATTGTTGAAGGGGGGTGGGGGGTGTATGTGTCAGGAGAACGTGACGGGACTCCTGAAGAATTGCTGAAGGGTGGGGGGATATGTATCAGGTGAAGAACGTGACGGGACTCCTGACAAATTTTTTTTTTGAGGTGGGAGGGAAGGTGACAAACTGTCATTGTGGGGAGTGGGCGGCACTGTTTGAAGGAGTGCTTCATTCCACTAGAAATGGATATTTATGTTTGCTCCTCCATTAGTGTTTGTTGTTTATCTTTCTTGCCATTTTAATAGAGATGGAAGCCTTTCATTGCTTCTCGGTAAGTCCACTGTATCCTTTTACACTACACTGAGGGGTTAGACATAATGGGGAAGCATATAAAAACTGATCAAAAAGCCTTCCCAGCAATACCTTTTCCTTCAAAGTGCATTATAGATTCCATAGTGCCTTCATTCATTATATCATATTTTTTAATGGAGTTATAGGTATAAATACAACTGCTTGATGATGAACAGAACTGCAATGACAAGGCATTGAGGTCATGTTATATCGCACAATTGAATATCAAATATTGTTAGAGTTAATCATGTCCCAATCAAATTTTGAGTACATAAAACATCTTATAACCCAATAAAACTATAAATGTTCACGTGATAAAACATTATTTAAATTATATTACAGTTCTACTTTTGCCATTTAATGACCAATGAAGCTAGTGTGAATATCTTCTTCTTTGAAACTTCTGATTGTAAAATAGCTATGGAAATGGCATCAGTTCCTTGTCTGCTCATGGCAACCGTCACCATGGTGCCTCTCCTGCCATCACAGTGGTTACATTTCAGTTGGCTCTCAGTCCTCGGTATTGGAATGATAGAGTGACTGAGAGGGAGGTTTGCGTTGTAGTCCCATCAAGCTCACCCCATGTAAAGGAGGGTCTTACCCCGCTCGGTACTGCTGTCCTGTTTCCGTACCAATGGCTCCCAGTCGTGACATCTTTAGAGGGCAGGGGAAGGTGGAAACACAAACCTCCCCACTAGAAACTCACGCTTCTCGCCAGGCGACCTGGAATCAGAGTTTCCTATGAGAGTTTCCGGCATGAGGAGGGAGGAGCCAGCAGTCGGCACGGAAACGGTCTGGGACGAGGAGCAGCAGATTACACCATCGGTGCAGAGTGAAATTAGAGGCTGGTGCACCTGGGGGTGGAGCAGGCGAGAGGGTGGGTGGGCGGGGGACTGTGGTGAGTGCTCTGAGTGTTTCATCTAGCCTGCTCCAGGCTCATTAAAGGAAAGCCTCACTCTCCTCTCATGCCCTGCTTTTATTTCTGCTTTTTACAGTGCACAGCTCCGGAAAGAACTGAGCCCTCTTCAAATTTTCAGTTTCACAGTTTATGGTATGTGTCTTTGTGAAATCTACCTTATGATATTCTTTCTTGAACTATTCACACCACATTTGATTTCAATTCTAAAAAAAAAGTATTTTCATTCAGAACATTTCTGTGCAAAAAATGACGACTGGTTAAAATACTAAATTTACAGTGTTGTTATACATAGAATAATGCAAACTAAACAAGTTCATACCCATAAATTAAAATAACATATTTGCTTAGGAAATGTTCAGCAATCAATATTTGCTGAAGTAATTCTGATTCTTCTTCAAATAATTTTTAAACTATTGAAATGAGATCTACTTCCTTGTCAAAAAAGGAGGGGAAAACTAAACTAGGTGCCAGGTGCAAGACCTGACTCATATAGGTTGGATGTTTACATTTGAACCAATCTGGTAGCTCAATATTCATCTCTTAGACAAAGGCATGCATTAATATGGTGCAGGGTACTTCTTCAGCTAATATGCACAAGGTTATCTAATGAGGGTGGACCATGGAGGGGGGAGGGGGGAGGGGGGAAACCATTGAAATAGAAGAGGACGTTGTCTCCCCCTAATGGCCATGACTGTGACATACAGCTGGAATAGATGCAGCAGATGGATTCTGTGAGGTGCCTTGTTTTGCTGACCTTTTGTTTGGTCCACATTTTGTTTTCCTGCATTAGCTTTTTGGAGGTTCCCAGCGGTTCTCGGCTGCTGCAATTTAGCAGTGTCTCTGTCAGGATCTGTTGTCAGCATCGCGTGCTGGGGAGCGAGGTGATGTGCGCTATGTGTTTCAGACAGCTATTTACAAATCTGCCAAGGCGACTCACTTAACAGCCTGCAGGATACACGTGATGTGAATCACACTTTGGTGTGTGTTTGTCTGTGTGCATGCGTGTGTGTGTGCGTGCGTGCGTGTGTGTCTGTGTGTGTCTGTATGTGTATGAGATAATGTGTAGTGTGTGTGTGTCTGCATGTGTGTGAAATGTGTACTGTGTGTGTGTCTGTGTATGTGCATGTCTGTATGTGTGTGAGAATGTGTAGTGTGTGTGTCTGTATTTATGTGTGTGAGATAATGTGTAATGTGTGTGTGTGTGTGTGTGTGTGTGTGTGCGAGATAATGTGTACTGTGTGTGTGCGTATGCCGTATGTTCAATCAATGAAAGGAATCAAAGTTCATTTGAATCTAAAACCGATTAATCTCCCAGCTGATGAGAGTTTGATCTCTCTGCAGTCAGCCCCAGACAATGGCACAAAATAGCCTTTGACACTTTGATTTATTACAACATTTACATTGTGGGGTACTGCCCCTATTTAATGAAACAACCATAATGAGATGCATGATACATGCATCCCCTTTCTAACTTTGTCTCAGTGAACAGCTATATGCATGCTGTTATTGTTATTATTGTTGTTATTATTATTATTATTATTATTATTATTATTAATTGATAGAAAACTTGTAAAATGTTAGCTGTTGCTCTATTCTCTACTCTTTTTTTAAATCAGGAATTCCAATGAACCTGTATCCAGGCCTGTTTCTGGGATGACCTGTATGGACTTGATATTGTACTAATGCATTACCTATGCTATAACTTATGCTCCTTTCTTCATGCAATCAATATGTAAAGATTTACACAAAACAATTACTGAGCGCCGTACTTAATTTCAACTGAGTCTATGATTACGTCTGTGTTCTGGAATGGCTGGATAATTTACTGTGGGTGACAGCAAGTAATTTAACGGTGCGGTGGCATGCTGCTTAGTGAAGAAGACTCTTTGGTGTCAGCTTTTTCCCCACCAGATAAAATATGACTCATATGTGGCTTGTATGAATTTGATATACAAGCTGTGGCTCAGGAGGGTGGCGAGAAAAGGGTCCTCTGGCATTGGGCTTAGAGTAACTAAAGAAGAGGTCTCAGAGGACAGTGTAAGACCCGGAATGGGAGTTTCATATATACCCTCCATGCAGGGGGAAATCCTTAATCTCAGGGCACTTTATGGAAGCCCCTGTCCAGCCTTCCCCTTTTTGCACTTCACCCTTTGAAGAGTAGGTATTTTGCAATGATTATCCCCCCCCCCTTCCCAAAATATGATAGTGTTCTAGAACATTATAATCACATATTTGTGATCTTACACTATAAAGGTTTATAAAGGGTGAGGCAGGTCCCCTTCCATTAAATACAGAATGTTATGCAATTCTACCCACTTTATATTTATCTGTTTCTGGTTTTCCTTACACTGGCTACCAGTCATCTGGAAGTTAGCTTAGCTCTCTTGGGGGGGTATGGCAATGTTGTTTAATTTTATACTGTCATGTATTTATTTGTGTAGAGTTCAGTATTACTGGTACATTGTTCTTCTGGAAATGCTTTAATCCAACTGTTCTCCAGGAGTCAATTGTGATCGCCTGTTAATGGGGTCAGAAAATGATTAGCTACTGTAGGATCCCTTGTGTGCTGACCAATCCCCAGTTGGGCTGTCTGAAGCTGGCCTTTGAAGCAGTACCAAATTTACCCTTGGTAAATCCTTCTGAGCACAATGAGCAAGCATATTGGTGCAAAATGGCTGCCTTGCTTCACCCAGGACAGAGCTAAACACAGCTCTGGAAAGAAATTAAGAGACCATATATTCTCTGAATATATATGTTATTTTCTCAGTAACATTCAACGTACGTAAGTACGTAAGGAAACTAGGTGTGTTTTTTACTTTATCCTCCACAGGCAGAGTGCTGTTTTCATACATACTTATTCTATTTTCACATGATCCTGTCCTTTCTTTCTTTCTTTCTTTACATCCTGTCTAAAGTTTTTGCTAAACTGTTTTGAGGGTTAAATGTGTTTGAGATACTGAAAGGATAGTTTCCTTACTCCATTACTGTTGGTTTTTTCCACAATGGAAAAATGGCTTTAATGTGCATGGCTAGGGATTATACTCAGAGCTCACTTGAGGCAAAGTCAGAAATATCTTTAATTCACCAGGCAAAATGTTTCCAACAGCTCTGAAAATACCTGATTTGCATGATTTTCTATCGACAATGGAAACCACATTACATTATCACCTTCCTCAATATTAGCAAAACAAATCTCACTCCAAGCTATTCTGCTAATTTGGTTCTTACTTCTGCTACTAACAATAGTGACGCATCATGATGTGCACGCACGCACACGCAGCCACACATACACACACAGTCCTCGCCTCCATCCTGTATCCACCTGCCTTATTGTAAGAGCCCACACATTTTCAACCTGTCCAACACCTTCAGAATATGCCTGACCAAAACATCAAATTACCAGTGTCTATCCAGCCCCCTGTGAAGCCTCTCCTGAAGAGCATGATTTGGACGCACAAAGTAAACTATTGCCCTTGCTCATCTACTTTGGTTAATTTTTTCATAACTTAAATAGCTTTGTACAAAATTTAAAAAAAATTGAGCACTAATTATATGGAATCAAAAATAGATATCGCTTTTGAAATTGCACAAGAAACATTCTGCATTTTTATAATTTTAGGGTGGCTTAAGCTGCAATCATTTTTTTTTCCTCCTTGCACTTGGTCTCAAGTGTTAACCTTCCATCTCGGAAGTGAAGGTACAGTGCTCCTAGCGTGCACAATTAAACTTTTCTAAATGGAGACAGCTACTCTCTCTCTCTCTCTCTCTCTATATATATATATATATATATATATATATATATATATATATATATACACACACACACACACACACACAACTTTTAATTAATTTTCTCAAGATCTGGGTGCCCTGCTGATTTCTTTGTACTTGTGTCTGCCATGCTAGACTGTGACACTTTAACACTGTTCCATCTACTCCTGTAAATGGGTTAAAAAACATCCAGGCGCTGTCTTCAGTGGTCATTGCCATCATCTGTCTCAGACAGCTGAATAATGGGTAGGGGACTGCGCTTGTCACTTAAAGACTGTGGACTTGATTCTCGGCTGGGACGCTGCACTTGTACCCTTGTGTAAGGCACTGAATTGCTTTGGAATATCCAGTTGTATAAATAGATTTTAAGTTAAAAACAGGTAATCAGCATAAGGTGCTTGGATAAGAGTATCTACAAATTGTAGAATTGCAGTGTAATTGATTATCCTTCTGGAGCAGTTCACAAGCTGCATGTTTGGCAAGCCATTGCACAGAACAAGCCAATGGCTTAAAGAACAGAAAATAAAAAGGCATCAGATCCTAACAAAGCATCCTTCATAGTATGTAGGATGTGAAAGCAACCCAGTATACAGAATAAGCGTCTCAGCATTGTCCTTGGAAATAAAGCTCCCATTGGCTCATCTGGGTAAGAATGCAGGAAAAATCCATCACACCACAGATGGAATTCATCTTCAGATTATAATGTTGGTTTTTATAAAAGATTGTATGCTGCCTGCAGTATGAATTATTGTTTGAAAAGGTTGAAAATTGACCTTGGCAGTCTGTATATGCTGAACTTAAATATTATGGGACATGAAACAGAATGCATTTTTATTAGATTCTGTAAATATTTAAAATTCTAGAATGTTCTGCTATCAATATTTTTGCAGGGTGAAGTGAGGTCTGCAATAGTATGACATGAAAAGAGAATATAAGATAATGGAATACGTATTGCCAATAAACAGATCTCCTCTCAAAATTGTACTTTATTCCAAAACAAAGAATGTATCTTTTGTATATAATTATGCCATAATAAACTTTTTGATTAACATATTTTCATATTTTATACATCTGAAAGGTTCTTCCACTATCACTCTGAACTTTAAAGAATGTTTAAGTTTTATTTGGTGTTAATAAAGAATTCGCTTTTTCTTTCTGGTGGTAATTCAGTTCTTTTTGTCGGAAAAAACCAAAGGCATTTTCATTCACTAGAAATAAAATGGCACTTATGGCTTATCCCTAAGTATTCATGGGTCACTTCATACTCTAAAAACAATCCCAGAGACTAATCTGCTTAACCAAAAAAATTAATTGTTGAGCTTTGTTGAGCAGCCTCTTTTCACTGCCTTTTTAAAATGTAAACTTACTCTTACCTTGCTGAATATGATATGAAAGCATTTCAGCGATCATCATCTCCAAAACTGCACAAAGACCAAAGGCTTTCAGGCTCCATTGTCCTGGATCAAAGCAGTGAACCAATCCGTAATCAATCAGCCTCTCTGAACCAGTCCTTTTCACTGTCTTCCTCTTCTTTGTCTTCCTTCCTGGTCTTCTTTGTGAAGGAGGCTGAAACAGCATTCCAGATGCCGGATATTAGATACACACATCGCAGGCTTGACTTAAAATAAAATGTTTGCTGATTTTATTTTATTTTCTTTATTTAATACCAGTGCTTTTTAGAGGGTATGGGAAATATTGGTATGAATGGGATATCATTTTCACATGTTCACATGTTCACATGTTCACACACACACACATGGGAAATGGGAAGACAGCACTGAAAGTGTTCAACCGTGCACCTCACTTTGAAAATATATTTTTGAAAGTTTGCTCATGCCTGTCCATAAGAATACACCCTTGACATATTGAGCACTGCCCAAGGGGCCTGAGTCTGTCTGCAAGGTTATGCTAAGAATGTACCCTGACTCAGAATACAGATAATTTTGCTCTTCAAGTAATCAGTAAATATTCCCATTAAGTACTGTGTGTCAGACTGAGTAACCACATTACATTTCAAATGCTTTTAGAAAGTTTGCCCAAACCTGATTGCTTCTGCAAAGTCTACAGTCGCACAAACTTTGTGAAATGTAAGCCATGTACTTACGTTGTTTCCAATAAATACGAGTAAAACTTGTCCAGTGAGGGGCCTTAAGATGCACTGTTGCATGCTATCTCTCTCACACAGGCATTGCCTTGTAAACTTTAGGCATTTCAGTAAATCATTGAGATTTGGATTATATCATTCTGATATTGTCATTTTCACGCGTTTTATCTGAAATTGATTTCTCAAGTGATGTAGAAGTAATCCAAAAAGTATTTTTTAATCTTTATGAAAGCAATCTGAATGCTCATTTCAGGAGTATCAAGCAAGTCTTGCAAAAAATTGAAAGAAAAAAGCATTAAGCCACCATTTAAAGTACATATTCACAGAGATGAAGGGCCATGTAACAGATCCCTGCTAAAAATAATTTATTTTCAATCCGCATAATGTTTGCTTGCTAAGAGTAATGTAGGAAGAATTGGCTTCCTTAAGAGCTCTGTCAGTTTCCAAGGAAACTGGTTCTGTTTTCTTATTCTGCCCATAATTATGGCTGGCAGTTGCTTTTAGTGTTACCCCCAAATGCAAAGTTACACTTACTGGTGTTGGGAGAGTGAGGCTTGATATACTGCACAATCATTGAAGCATATAGTGACACCACAGCTTTTTTATTGCTGAGGTCTGTGATTGAGTGACAACACCATCTGTTAGATGGTTCTCTTTCATCTCCGTCCACCTTATTCCTCAAATGCAGAAGCAGCAGACATTCCAAACATTAGATTTGGTGCGGCACTTCCGCTAACCAATATTGCTTTGTATTAACTTGAATAGTTAATACAAAGCAATAGCTATGACTTCACTTCCCTGCTGAAAGCTGCTTATGTTGGTTCAAGATGCATTTTTGACACTTTTAGCTGGTCAACCAGCTGTTCACCTGCTGACCAGCCTATATAGTGAGTTAATCCACCAGTGTGACCGCCAGTTTACTCTACCAGCTTAACTAGCTGTGACCAGCTTTTTGTAGCTAGAGACCAGCTTTGACTGGCTACAGACCAGCTATGAACTGCTAGAAGTGCCAAAAATACAGATTAAACCAGCTTAGATTCCCATCTGGATTTAGCTGGAATTTTCAGTGGGGTTGAAAGTGAAAATCAATTGAAATATTATGTAAATTGTAACTCATATCCTCTGCACTACAGTGGTCTGATCTATAAATGCAGAGCTGGCTCTAGGTTTTAGGTGGTAAAAAAAAAAAAAAAGTAACAAAAAGTAACTGGTGGAAACCTGTTGTGGTCTATCTATCTCTCTTCAAGCAAAATTGATAAGATTGTAAGATTGTTAGCGAGCTATTGTACAAACAGACAGCTTTACAAGCTAGCAATGAAACCAACCAGACTTGTGCTCTCTCAGTTTTGGACTGGTGCATCACAGCCCAGCTATTACTTGGGAAAAGGTGCTCTGGTGTTGGCTTCTGCTCCGCAAAGTAGTATGAACACACCTGACCAATTAGCTGTTTTTTGTTTTTGTTTTTTTAAGATTAAGAGCCTTCAGCCAGTGCAGCTTGTAAGGCACAACCACACTAAACTCTGCTCTGCAGTTGGTGAATAAAACATTCCGCCTGCAACAGTTTTCTTTTATGGAAACTGTTGTGGCATCCTCTGACCAAACTCATGACCCCTGTCTTTTGACAAGACATGGCTCAGAAGAATTGTGATATGTAATTGATTGCTAAAAGTGCTGCCAGAAAGCTGTTTACTAATAACACTCGCAAATTGGCGAGGACACTAAACCAGAAGTTCCACACAAAAAAAGTGGCTGGTCATGTGGCACCCACGTTACTTTCAAAAATAAAGTGGATACTGAGCTAGAGATGGAAGTATGGCTGGTGGTCTTTTGACCAGTGATTCAACACTTGCCACAGGCAAACCCCTCGCTGAGAATGTGCCATTGTAAAGGAATCCTAGATATTTCCTGTGAATTTTCCGGAACTTCACATGTGCAGCTTTATTCATGAACATGCCAAAGAAAAATTTAAGATTATTTTTTTCACCCAGTTTAACTGCACCCATCCATTTTTTTAATATCCTAAATCCCAACCCGAAAGACTATTTTAAAAGCCTTTATGAACCGAAATGTAAGCCGACTGCTAACGTTAAGAATGTGACCTGCTGTCCGGTGGGGCTGTCATCGGTCGGGTGAAATAAGGCCGCTGGGACTGGCTCTGCCAGGCGCTCGTGAATCACCGATGGCGTGAATTACACAGCCCGCCGCGGAAAAGCAAATTAGAAAAGTTCCCCCAAAATGAGGCCCGCGGTCCACGCCGTAGATCATCCCCCTGCAGTCCTTTACATACCCGGCCCCGGTCGTCCAGGAGCCGCCGCGGTGCTGCCCTGAGTTACGGCGGCCCGGGGAGCCATCCGCCACGATGAGGATATTACTGCTGATCTGATTAAACACAGCTCTGATTACCGCCATCCCGCGCTGCCTGATCACTGCAGGGACCCTTCAGCAGGGCAATGTAAATACCTGTGTGGGCGATAATATATAGAGCTGCGTGCGTGCGTGGGTGCGTGCGTGCGTGCGTGCGTGCGTGAGCCACCTTGCATCACACAAGGACAATGGGAATATGGAACTGTCAATTTCTTTGACTGAAATTAGGTTTAGTTGTCGATTGATTTCTCATTAGTGCATCTTCAGATTCAGCCATTTCTAAATTCACTTTCCACATTGGCTGCTTTTGCACTAGCTGATGAATATAGACTGCAATTCTCTTTTAAATTAAGTTTTAAGTTGTGTTAATGCAGCAGCTGTCTTTGTGTATATACAGTATGTGAAATAAGTATGAGTCTTAGTCATGTAGGTCTGGGTTGTGACCCCCCCCCCGCCCCCCCCCGCCCCCCCCCCTCACAAGTGACAGGGGAAAATGTTAAGAGCAGTGATGATGAGGAGAAAGCGGGTACCTGGGAAGGCCCTTACAGCGGTCATTCTTATGATGCCAGCTTCTTCTCAGGTAATCATGCTACGCAGAGGAGAGATTGCAGGGGTGTGCGTAGGTTGGCGGGAGTAGAGAGCAATTTGGTCCCTTTGGCTTGACTTCCTCACAGGGCCGCCCCCGCCCCGGTCCCGTCGCCACCCCTGCAGCCCTGCTCCACTCTGATAGAAGTGGAATTGATGGGTGGCCTGGCTTGGGCTGGGGCCATTGGTTGCGGAGGGCTGTGGTCCCCGTTGCTGTGCCGCCTCATTCCTCACCCACGCCCGAAGCATCTGCCTCCACTCAGTCACTGCACTGTCAGCCAATCCACCTGCTCTGGCTTCCAGGGATAATCACATCCATTCTAATGTGCAGTGCCATGAAGGACCCAGCACCTGCTAAGACACTGTGATTGCACTGCCGTGCACACACAGCAGCACGCACACAGTAGCATGCATGCATGCACACCCAGCCGCCAGGCACGCTCGCACCTATACATGCACCCAAGCACACGCATGCATAATCGTGCATGCACACACACGCACACTGCCACATGCACGCATGCACCTATGCATGCACACACATGCACGCACCCACACACACACACACACACACACACACAGCCACTGGTGCATGAACACAAATAGCCCACACACAAAAATACCGAACTCCTGCTCATCAGCAGCGCCTGGCACAAGAACCTAACGTACATTCTGTGTTGACCGTTCACCTTGAGCGGTCGGCCCCAGTCAGTTCAGAATTGATCAATAAAAGAAGCCTGACCGAGAGGCACAGCGATGACCTTCACTTTGTGTAAACCGCTCTGCCGTCAGAAGACATTCATCCACTGGCTATCATTTTCCCTGTCAATTTAAATCATCGTTCCCTGAAAAAAATAAAATAATAATAATAAAACGTGCGGAGATCACTGAAAGGTGCTTCGGTGGCAGCTGTTTCATATAGTCGCCAGAAGCTGCAGCCTCTGCGCTAATAAATATTTATTGTGGAGGGACTGATTCCGTTTCTTCATTGGAATTGATCACCGCGGTATGGGTGAATTCCTTTAACAGCATAAGTGTGCGCTGATGTAATTCTCTTTGGGAGTCTGAGCCAGAGAAATATTTTATAGGCCTTGGTAGATTTCTTTCCCTTTGTTTTCCCTTTGTTGATATTGGTAGAATTATTATATCTGCGGGCTGTATATATGAGGTTCTCACCAGTGGTGTAGCCCTGGCAGGGGTGTTGGTTCAGTGGGGTTGCGTAATGTTTCCCTGGGCCCTGCACCACTGCATCCGCCTCACAGGCCTGTACCAGCGTCTTCTGCCTCACCAAATGCCCGGCGCCCACCCCACAGCTGATGCACTGTGGGATCTCTACTGGGCCTGAGAGCCAGTGATCAATCGGAACGCAGGGATAGCAGCGCCTCTGACAGCCAGACTGACGCCACGCTCTTTGTGAGGCGAATGACACGACGGTAATATGAATACCATCCACACAGTTTATGTAGTTGGGAAATGCCATTTACTGGCCCTGGGGGTTACGCGCACGCGCGCACACACACACGCACACACTTTCTTTCTCTCACTCACTCACTCAGACAAACTAACAGCCTTTATACTGTGGAAGATTATATAACATAGCTTCCGGCAATAGGTTGCCCCACCACCAATATATTGGGGTGCCAATGTTCCTGCTCCCATGACATGCCCAAAAAACAGTGTTCCAAAATATAGCATGTCGCTGACAACGACCTCCCTGTTCGGAAGGCACATTGTTTGACATTTGATGTAATGCAGTATTCTGCCTATTGAATATGATGTGGGTGTGTGAGCTCAGAGACTGCAGAAAGAGAGAGGGAAAGCAAGAGTATTTATTGCCTTGAAAGACAAGTGACTTTCACTACACCGAGCCTTTAGCTCACTGGGGGGGAGGGGGGGTTCTGTGCGGAGTACAAACGTCCCAGTGCTTCATCTGGCTTTCAGTGGCAGAAGCTAAAACTTTAAAGGCAGTTCAAGGAGCTGTTCAGGTAGATAACAGATAACCAACTGATTAAGTGATTTGGAAAGCAACCCGACTGTGGAGCACAAAGGCTGCACTTTTCTGGGAAATTCAGCAGCCCTAGTTTTACGTAAGCCTAATTGTGCCTCAAACCCACATATTTGCCTTCTGGGTATTAGCTTTTCTAAACTATATAAACTTTTCACCTCTCGTTAATGCTGCCAATAGATTATTTTTAGAAAGTTCATTGCACAGTTGAGATGAACCTCGATCACATGGGGGATTCTAACCATGCATGAGAAAAGTCTGCTAAGTGCTGTGTCCAATTAGTGATGTGATTTCAGTGAGATAAAATCCATCGATTATTGTATCTAGAAGTTTCTACAGTAGGTTAGTTACACACACACATTGCAGTCTTCATTACCGCTGTCTCTCTGTAGAATGTTTGAGGAATATTATAGTTTATTGCAATATGTGTATAATCAATCACAGTTTATTACAACATCATATTTAATACTGTTGAAAGCTGTTAAAAGATATAGGGCTATCATTTTTTTAACTGTAGCAGTTAATACATTGATAATAAATCTCTAATTCAACATAATTAAATATATTTATGTTTTGTTTGTACTGCGTGCAGATAGATACTGTACGTGTTGCTTTTAATTACTATTGGATTTAAACATTCAATTTTATTGTTAAATAGTTTTCTCATGACAGATGCAGTGCACCAAAGTGTACACAGTCATTGTCCATTTACAAATTTGCTATCTGTTTTTGAACGATTTTAAGTCCTGCTGACTTAATAGCTATTTAAATGTAAAAACAGAATAAAAGTGAAGTCCAATAATCTGCTGAAGTCAACTGTAAAATAATCCTATTTCATTTATATCTAAAGGTGCACGAGCAAAGCAAACCAAAGGTGCTGGTAATTGTTTTTAAGAGCAGATTTAATGTTAAAGAAAGCCTTTTCACAGACAATATATTTTAATTTCTCTCTTTGGACTTATCAAAGCATCCAGGTGTCTAGAAACAGTCCATTCAACTTGAAATTTAAGTAGTTTCTCATGCCAGTTGACCAAAGATTTAATAAAATAATATAAAAATTCCTGCACCTTCTCGGATATTTCCTATTTTTAACAAGCTTTTCCCATGGGCAGATTTCTTTTAGGCTTCAGATGCCTCTGATGGAGGATAAATTGGTTTTGCTGTTGTGATTTTGAGAGTTGAGTGTGAAAGAGAATGAATACCAAGGTTAAGGCAGCATGGGAGCTATTTGATAACGGAGCACATTTCTGTCATTACAGGAATCTGTAACTGTCCAGCCCTGGCAGTAGCTCTGCATAAGCAGAATGGGTTGAATTGAGCTGATGAAATTGCGATGACCAGGCATAGGCCGGACAGAACCTCGCTGTAGTGTCTGGCCTCCTCTTATTTTCCAGACTGCAGAAGGTCAGGATACATTGTAGGTAAACAGACAGAACTCACGCGCCTCTCTCTCTCTCTCTCTCGTAGTTTCTCTCTCTCTCTCTCTCTCTCGTAGTTTCTCTCTTTTCTCTGTCTCCTTCTCACTCTCTCTCATTAAAGGAGGTAGTTTACTTTCCGGAGCCTTTTGCTATTAAATTTTCAATGTATGTTTTTGATTGGCCCAGACATTTTTTGTTTGTGATGGAGGATATTTTCGATATTCACCTAAAATATGTTTTAAATTCTGCTGGCTTTACAATAGCTGGTATAATGGCATTTGAATTATGCATCCACAAGTTAAGTCTCATTAAATTATACTCTTCTATCCTTCTTCCTTTCCTGTTCACTTCACTGTCTTCATCTACCTATTTCTTCTTTTGGTATTTTTGTCCTCTCGCTCTCTCTCTCTCCCTCTTCCTCTCTATTGGCATTTTATTACAGATGGTGTGAGACCTTTGGAGGCCCTTGTTCAATGCCTCTTCTGTTGGCTCTTGAGATTCTGAGCACTGCTCTCTCTATCAGCGTTCTCATTACTCTCCCTGAGCTGTCTTTATGGTCCGGAGGCTATGTCATTGACCCCCACCGGCACCTCATCACCGCCTCCTGTCCGTGACATTCTCCCCGGACACCCGTGGGCCAGCGTGGCGCAGGTAGCCCCAAGAGCCAGCCTTTGAACAGGCTCTTCCCTCTCCAGAGATGAGCTCTCAGGGTGTGCTACAGAAGGAGGAATTTTGGGGTCACCAGGAAGATGGAGATTTGTGGTCGAATTCATTTGTGTGTGTGTGTGTGTGTGTATGCGTGTGTGCATGTGGGCGAGCTCGTGCATGTGGCCTGCTCCTTTTGGTGGTACAAAGATTCCTCTTGTGTTATTTTCCAGAATGTTCTCTCTGCTACCTATACAAATGCCTTCAACAGAAAGTGATTCATGTGATTAGTTTAATGGCCAGTGCACAAGCAATCATGTATATTGGCTATAGTAGCTTGCTAAATCATAAATACAATTGGGCACCCTGGGCAATCATAGCCAAACTTAAACCGATTTCAGTCTGGAGTTCAGTTTAAGTTTTGCTGTGATCTCTGCCTGTTGGGCGCTATGTGCAGGACCATAATCAGCACTAGAGTAGTCAGGGTGGTTGTGCTGATATGGGTCATAGGCATCATTTGGCAACTTTCAGAGAAATTACAGGTTACTTTTATAGAGACTTTCTATAAAATATATATATCCTGTAATCAGAGATTGCTTTAGGATTTTGGTGGCCCTAAACAGGGGTAACCAATCGTGGACTTGGCTGTGGGTGGTGGAACTATGGTGGTGGTTGGCCTCCATCATGGAGAAGGAGTCTAGCACAAGAACAATAACATCAAAAAATCTATTTGCACCCTGTTAATACTGCACAATTGAAATGTCTTTAAATATGTATACATATATGTTTAAACTGGAATTGTGTGGCCCATGGATGGTTGTGGCCCTAAATGACTGCATAGAGCAAAACAGAGAATCCCACACAACAGTCAAAGCTTATAAAAGAAAGAAGGTGCTCTCAGTATGGGACAGTGCATATAAAAAATATATACCTACAGTACTCTTCAGAGAGACTACACAAAGTAGACACTGGAGCAGTCATACACTCAGCACTCGTAGAGCGTTTATGTCAGCAGCCAGCTCTGACTATAAGGTTGCCCTTTTTTTTCTTGTTGTATATTAGATAATTGCAAGGGAGCATATAATCAAGGTCATTTTGAAGCAATTAACATTCAGTCTTTATTTTTCTTTTTGCATGTTTATTCTTCTTTTCCTCTGCCTGCTGGTATATGGGCTGATATTATGACCTTGATATCTCCTTATTCCTGCTGCTGTCAGGAATGTAATTACAGTAAGTCATTGAGGGTCTCCTTGCAGCAGGAGCACCTTGATTAATTAATCCCAGTCTATTAATGTCTGTTCTCCCATTGGGCTGGCAGTGTTACACAAAAGGTCCATGATCAGGATGGTTAATTACAGGTTACTCACACACCGCTGAAGCTGTGTCTAACACATCAGCTGATGTTACACCCAACAATGCTGTTCAAGGCCCACACTTGTACAAACATTTATAGCTCTAATTAATCTGAAGCCAAAGCACTGCTGAAGCTGTGTCTGAAACATCCACTGATGTTATACCCCATAACGCTGTTCACGGGCCACACTTGTACCAACATTTATAGCTCTAATTAATCCACGATCATAGGACCCATTATATCTGATGTGGATGTGTCCCCCTTCCACTTTTCAAAAATTCTTATTTTTTTCCCCAGTGACAAAATAGACAGGAAAATGTCAACCGGGTACTTGCAGGTTCTGACAGGAAAATGTAAGAGAAAAATCGGTAACAACCTGTACCTAGTTACATAGAAAAAATTGCAGAGAATGTATTCAGATAATATAATGGAGGCTTCCGTTCAGGTTAAACAATAGACGTATTACAAGTGCGCACTATTATCCAATTCTGATGACAATGGCATTTACTTAAATCATAAGAGGAGTCTCTGTCTCCCTCCCCTCAAATGGGACAAGAACTATCATAACATTTATTATTATTATTATTTAAAGCACACTTCCTCTCAAAAATAATATGGTGTATTCTGTTTTATCCTCAGGATAATTTATGTGACCTGTATTTCATGTGCCAAAGCCAAATTAGTTTTTTTTTTTTTGAGACATTCCCCTTTAAATGAGAAATAGAGCGATTGGACAGTCATTTTTGAAATAGTGTTAGACCCTGCCATCTCAGACGAAGCCGGTCTGTAAGCAGAGGCTCTGTGAGTGTCGTCTGGTGCATCAGCGGTTTACTGGAGTGACAGTTTTTTTCCCCCCATCATACGTGTTCTGAATTTACAATCATGCCAGGCTGGGGGACTCATAGGAGACCTGGCTATATTACACTTGGAGATGAGAGAAGAGAAATCCATTGCCAAGTCAATTATGACATGTCTGTTAAATTCACTTTGCCCAAGCCAGACATCTTGCATTATTTACACTTAATAAATTATACACGTTTTCTACCAGCTTTGTGCATGTGACAAGATGAAACAAGATTTGCCAGAAAAATGAGGGAGGGAGGGGGATAGACCAAGATCATCCTTTTGTGGATTAATCTTACTTGTGGGGCTGTTTTATCTTTGTTAACTGTTTGCATTTCTGTGATGGATGCTGATGCTGTGGTGCGTGAAGGAATTTTTCTCAAAGCCATAATTGATCGTGTGGAATTCTTTTGTTTTTGAAACTGCTTTGTGTTGTAAAGCTGAGCGGACGGGCCCTGCCGAGTGCATGCTTTTCTCACTCTGCTGCCCTCGTAATAATGCCGATCCTCAAAGTTCTTCAATTTGCCTTTGGGATGGGCTGCTGGTGTGGTGACCCATATCTCACACACTCCTCATTATTCACATTGGCTTATACTTATTTCCCTCTCTTTTTTGATGTTGTTCCATTTTCTGAGGTTAGTGGGACATGCCTCCTCTCTTCGCAGCTCTTATTTTTGGTGTGACAGACTGTAAGAGGACTTGCATTGCTGGGTTAACATGGGCTTGAGCCCTTTGAGTTGGAAACATTTGATCTATGTTTTAATTTTCCTTTTCAACATCTTGCACGTGGCTAGCCAGAGCTGATGAAGTAGGGACTAAGGGTATGGAAAGACATTAAGTCCCTCTCTGTGTGTAAAGGGGCATTGCTGCCCCCATACTTCCCTGAAATGCTTTGGAATCAAAAAATTCAGAGAACTAAAAAGAGGAAAGAGAAATGGTTGAAGTTGAGTTTTTTCTTTGTTCTTTTTCTAACACAGCTTCTTCCCACAGTATACAAAACATTTGTACATCTCTCTCTCATAAACAATGTGTGAGTACACATCACACAAACTTATAGGCCTATATAGAATAAACGTGCTGGTAACCATTAACCATCCAATCATCCTGTCTGACATTTGATTTTAAAGCTTCTTTCATTATCTGTTAAATTTTCTTCTTTTACGCAACACTCTGCTGATCCATCACCAACCTCTGCTCATTATTTTCTCTCCAATCACTTTCATGACTTCTATCTCTTGTTGCAAGGTTATTGGAGAAACGATAAAGAATCTTCAGTGTCTCACACTTCCAACCTTTTTCATGCCATCCAACATACGTTTATCTTTCCATTTTGAGCAATTAAAGGATGAAGTTGTGTACTGAAAGCATTATGGTTGTTACTTAAATTGCACTGATGTTCTGCCTCAACTCCAAAAGGTTCAATAAGTGTTCTTTGTTTCCCAAGCCTCCATTTCCATCATGTTGATTTTAGCTTTGTGAAGAATATCACAGGAAATAATCCAGCTTTATTTTCAAATATAAAACACATTTGAATTCTGAGGGTAGTAGGCATTGTAATCCTTTTAGCCATCTCAACTGTCATTTCAAAATTCATCTCATTACTTTGGGGACACTACCATAGCTACCTTCTCAATTTTTCATACCTATAAAACCACTTCTGATGGCAAGTATCTCTGTCCAAATAGAATGATGGTCTTGATTTTGACAGTAAATCTGTTTTACCATAAATTAATATATAAACTCAACTGAGTCTTGAATTACTCAATCAAATTTAAGCATTGTGCTAGGGCTTGTATGTAACAGTCCACACACCTTTTTCCACCTTCATTGATTTGATAAGCCTTAACAAGAACAAATCCCTACTTCCTCCTTCAGTAAGTATAGCTTTTTGAAATTCATAACACAGCTTGTCAATCTAAATCTACGGAACAACTTCAAGGTCTGCCGTTGTTTCTGAATCATAGCTGTGGCAAGCATAAAATTCTGTACTTTGCTCAATTTTATTTCCCTTGAAGTCAACAAAAAAAATGTGCTGAAACAGAAATATGGCGAGTGAGACGGGTTTGGCAATCACATGCTCAGACGGTGTTATTTCTCCAAGCTTTGTGAACCAGTCAAGCGAGGGCAGATCCGATACGGTTTGCTTCTCCGTACGAGTTACCCAGAGCACTTCAGCCGGTGTGTTCTCAGATTCCTTTCATTCTGGGTATTAGTGGGAAAAGAGCTTAAAGGTAAATTCAATTTTGTATATAATTTCCATTTTTGCAAATGTTTATGTTTCATGGTATACCTAGAACTTAATTACACCCCAGTGTAGTCCCTGCGCCCCCTTCCTGGTTCGTTTTACTGAATGTGAGGGTCTTTAGACATATGTCCCATTGAAAAACACAAGAGAAAGCAAAGAATCAGACAATGCTAAAGTGTTGATGCTGTTGATCTCTTTTTCTCTTAATGCACCCCCCCCCCCCCCCCCAACCATTTTTTGCCAGAAGGGAAGGGGATTGACACATTCCATTACAGCGGTCTGACAGAGCGAGAGATATTGGACGCCATGTCCACTTTCATCCTGTTTTTTTTTAAGCCGGGGGATTGTTGGTGCAGAACTTGTTTACTGGGGGCCATTTGAAATCTCAAGGAATGCTGCACCATTAGAGCTATGCTGGTACTGCCGTCAGAAGGGTTTCACCAACCCGTTGCCCTGGTTACAGCCAGGATGACCCACAGAAGGACGGCCATACAGGTGGAAAGAGGAACAGAGACTAACATAGACAGAGAACTAGAGCCACAGAGAGGTGGACAGACTGATTAAGTTCAGGACTGCTTTAAAAACTGCCCCCTGCTCTGTACCTGAGAGCAGGGACGGGTAGCCCCCAAACAGTTAATAGATGATCAACTCTCACTCCAAACACATCAGGCTCCCCTGCCTCAATGTTTTACTTTTAAAAGGTATTCTCGATTGAAACTCAGATGTTTTTTTCAAAACACAATTTTAAAAAATAAAAAATAAATATATAGTGTTGAACAAAGTCTTTGATATGATTTTTGCTGCATGCAGCATATAAGATACAGTCCATCCAGCCTTCCAAGTTTTAGGGGTATTCTGCTGTGTGCAATGATGCACCTGCAGAAAAGGGAGTGGAAAGCACTTTCATTTTTCAGAGACTTTCATGTTCTCGATAATGATGGCCGCCGGATAATGTTCAAATTTTGCCTTGCCTTCAGCACCGAATGACGATGTCAGGTAACTTAGAGTACTGCTAAGGGGGAGGAGCCATCCCCTCCCCATTTTTAAAACTGGTCTTTCATCACACACCCCACCCCATTTAAAACAACGTTGGATGTTGCCCATCCATTTTGACAGTGAAATCTACTTTTCTTGAGCGGTCAGTCCGTAACTCTGAGGTTCTTCCATACCAAAAAATGTAAGATGCGGAGAAGCTTTTCTGAAACAGAGCTACGAGGGATGCATATTGTTGAGACCAGTGAAGCCAAAAAAAAAAAAAGTACCTCTGATACACAGCGCCTTCCCCTGTCGGGCTCTGGAATCACAATTAATTGCAAATTCATTGAAATGGAAAGAAGGACAGAATAAAATCACATACACATGAACAGCAATAACTACGCAGACATCCTCCAGTAACAAAGATTCTGGCAGCCGGAGGGCAGAGGCAAATTCATCTGTATTCATAATTATGCAAATTACTTGAGGCTTCATTCGTTATGCCAGAGGACCTGCGGCAAATGGGGGAAAAAGTGGGGGGAAAAAATATGACTATCTGGAGATCTGTTTAAAGGCCGTTAATCATCAATCATCCTATCAATCATATTTAAAAGCCTTCATTTCCATAAAGGAATGGTATGCACCAATGAACCGCATACTGTAAGGTAGGCGTCATCTTTAAATCATTTGCTGAAAGAATGCAAATCGATCTGGCTACCCTCAAACTGCTTTAAACCAGGTTAGGCTAAGAAAATCCCACAGCAGTACAAACAACTTAATGATGCAATACACACACACATACACACACACTCACACACTGGAAGTTGTGCATTTAGTAAGAATATGTTTTACTGTAGAAGCAGAGGCCAAACACACACACACCCAATGAGCAAAAGCAGAAATCTAGGTGTTTGGAGGAGTAGAAATCTAGATTGAGAGATGTTTCAACATAAACAGACTATGTTAACCCCGATATAGTTCAGATTTTACCCAGATATAGCTTGACTACATCCTTGTCAACTATAAAAATGTTCACATTTCAAGCAAATGTAGCCAGGTTTTCACCTTAAACGTCTAGACGATATTTCACCAGCATGTCACCAACTTTTTACCACAATAATGTTCACTGCGTGCACACAGTGCATACTGTTTTTCTGCTGAGGGTATGATTCTATCAGAAAAGTGTCTTCACAAGCCTAAATATATATTTTGCAGCAATGGCCTACATGGTTGCGATTACCTAAGCAAGTTTGACTCACTCATTAATTTCCTTAACGTTAATTGTTAAGAGAAACTGCACTGCAGAGTTTGAATTATGGCGGAGTCAGAGGGTGCTAAGCCCCTCTCCTCGATCCATGATCTCATACCCTGCTATGGGTATGTGGGATTTTGCTTGTGGTACACTCAAACAAAATATAAATGAGAACAGTAATATTTACTGTGTCCACGGATAAATAATACATTAATGAATGTCCCAAATTATTATTTTCTAATTCTGTAAATCTGATGAGGTTAGTTTCTAGATATTTTAATTATTTTTATTTTATTAAGCAGGCTACTGACAGCCACAGCTCCGTTACATGGTTAAGAGTACTTGATTCCAAAACGTCCTGTGTGCTAGCTGTTCATACAAGCATCTGCCTTGTATGTAGTATTTATGTAGTAAATGGTACATGCTAACAGATTATAAAGGTTCCATGGGTCCGATAATGTATCGCCTACGTGTGTACATTATTTTAATTATGTTTTCTCTCGCTTCCCTATGCATACCCAAAGCTTCAGCTGGGATGCCAGTGGTCATATTTAATTTCCTTTTTCATATTTCTTCATGCTTTTTAAATTTTCCATTGATCCGGACTGTCCTGGAGGCATCTGAATGAACTATCCTCGTGAGGGGATTAATCCGACTGTCAACCATGCGCTAACAAAGCGCCCGTCACCGCTAGATTCACTGCCCAGTTAATTTCTTTCTAATTGGGCCTTGTGAGCGTAATTGAGCTGTCCTTAACCCGTCTGGTGACTGTCACCGAGGACATGTTTCTCAGTCCCACATGGGTTACTTTACTCCTTGATATATATACTTTTTTAAAGGCTCTAATCTCAAAAGCGACGTCTTGAAGGGGAAGGCTGCACACGAAGACTAAAACATCGATTGCCCATGCTTTCCTCTATTGTTTGTCTCCTGTGTTTTGTGGTTTTAAAGTTATACGGAGCTTCTGCAGGAAGTGGAGGTGCTTGTGACAGGATGGTGTTGTGTAGAAATATAGTGGCAGATCCACAAGCCTTCTTCAGTCCTGTAAGCCCTCTCACCTGTCCTGGGTGGGTTCTTAAGATGATTCACTGAATTATGTTCCTCTCTCACATACTTTTCTACATTAGGAACATGGCAGCATAAAAGACACTGTCTGTTATCTTCCAAATGACTGTATGGCGTGTGGGAAAACTGCCTTAGGGTACTCCAGTATGGTACTGTAACCAAACTAGACACAGAATGTATGCATTGTATGGGTAACAAACCTTAAGATTGGCCACAAAAACTTATGTGTACGTTATGACACAAGCATCCCGATCACATCCTCTATTACATCTGTCTCTGTGGTACCATATTTTTTATAAATGTTTAGCATGGACTTGTCACATGGAGACAGAGAGCGAGAACGTCCTCTTTTTAATGTTAAGATTTTATGTATGCTTACCTCGGATACCTTCCACTCACAAAACAATTGGTTTCTCTTGCCAGCAGCCCCGAAAGGGGGCCGGCACACGTATGGGCACCGTGGGCCGCCACCTGTACACGCAGATGGTGTCATGCAGGCTTCTCAGCTTGTCTGACACTCAGGATGATCTATGTACTCTGCAGGCGTTTGTGACAGCTTGACGAAATTTGGGCGAGGAGCACTAAATCAGATTAGCCTGCCCCGATACCAAAGTGGTTCCCCCCAGTTTCAGTTTTTAAGCACCTGTCGTGTCCCCATAATGCTGTGAGACACCAGGAAAATAAACAACCCGGACAGCTTGAAGCACACAATCTCAAACTCTGACACACACAAAAAAATAAATAAATAAACAAACACACATAAAATTGCTGCGCTCGGTTTGGGCAATGGTAGCCATCCGTGATTAAAACACTTAATCTCAACGGCCTGTCGTTTCTAAAGCTGATTCACTGCACTGTGCGATTTCTTCTCCTCTGTTTGCCATTCTATCATTTTCTTTCTTACACCGTCTTGTAATTGTTCTTTTTGCCCTTCCGCCTCAGAGCTCTCTTGGGGGCAGTTCCAGAGGAAAGCGCGGCGCATTAAGCCGAATTTGATTTGATGATTGATGGCTGCATAATTAACGGGGGGGACACGGCGGGGGCCGTGCGGCGGGGCCGGCGTCTGAGCGGAGGCCTGGCAGTTCGGCGCAGGTCCCACGCCACACGGTCAGGCTCGCACTTCTCTCTCTCCCGAGCGCGCGGAGTGAACACGAGCCAGTGAAGAACCATAATGCTTCCTGTTCCGTGCGATTAAGATTTCAGGTCTCGTTCAGTTCAAAATGAAAAGGCGGTACCTGCAGATTAGGCTGAAGGCGTTCCCTGCATCAAGCTGATTATTTCCTACTGATGCTGACATAGATGTTTATTTGTACTGCAAAAATCATTTTATCTCCTTTTTTGATTTACATGCAACACTAAAATGTATCATGCAAGCAAAGATGTCCAAAGATTCCCAGTGGTATGAATACACCTGCTCTAACAAAATGACTCGCATTGACGCCAAAACATATTTTGAGTTTTATACTCAAGGAAGACAATGTAAGCTTTCTGATGACATTATTTATGTACTCCAGATAGCGAGGGAGTTATGTCTCATTCCATTTTGAGTGTCGCCAAGCCATTTATTGAGAAAAACAGTTTCAAAGTGTACTGTAGTTTCAACACTGGGTTGGGTCTCAATAGCCTAACAAAACTTTGCTGCTATTTTGTCTTATGTTTAAAACCTTTAAAACTACGTTTTTACTCTAAATTTGGCATTAAGACATACAGATTGTAGTCACGAAAGCAGCTGATTATATTGCGTGACAGGTGACAAGCAGGTGAGCTTCCAAACGATACAGAACTGTGGTGATAGCTTGCCATCTTACGTTTAAAACCTTAAACTATAATTACTTTGAATTTGGCATTGCAACATACAGATTATGAAAGCCAATATATTGTTCAACTAAAATAAGATGAAATTCTAAAACAGCCAAAAGTGGACATTTTGGACAGAAACATTGATTTATGTGAATTTCGCCATAGTGGGTCAAATTTATAGATCCCTTGCAGAGTATGAGTGGATGTGCTTTATATAGTGATGCTTTGATCACAGTAGTACCTGAGTTTTCAACAGGGGGTCTGTGATCACAGTCTTAATGCCCCCCCGCGTCCCAGTCTATGATCTCACTCCGTGCTCTCAGACGCGCCCCCCCCCCCCCCCCCCCCACCCACCCCCGTGCGATCACACATTCAACCCCTGAATACCCCTGCTTTAGTGTGCTGCCAGGTATGACATGCTGTCTTCCCGTCTTGGCCCACACTATAGAACCCTTGAGTGACAGCTGTTACATTTCTCTGAACCCTGACCGCCAACCACAAAGGCACACGTTTATGATACGGCAACCGTGAAAAGAGCCAGAAGCAGTGTGTGCAGATCTCCGAGCAGAAAAAAACAGATTAGGTTCACACTAGAGCATTACATAATAATCTTTTTAAAGGCATTAATGTGCCTTTTTCACACTTGAATCTATTTCAGTTCACAATAAGTTGCTCAATGCTTTAAATGAGCAGCTTGTTAGTGTTGTAGCTCTCTCATTGTCACTATAAATCATTGTATTTCATTTTCAAGAAATCCTCAAATATAGTATTACAAATTGGATATTGTATTATTGCAATATATCTATGTACAATGCATATACTGTACAGCATGTATGGGCATATAAATTGTGTGTATGCATGTATATGTGTAGAGAGGGATGTGAATTTAGTATAAAATAATTTGCAGTTTTAACATGGTATATGGCTTTAGAAGTCCACTATTGTTGAATATATATAAGTATAATATATATTGAAGATCATTAAATTCACATTCACCAACTCTAGACTTTAAATAGTTATTGGCTAAAAGTTTTTGGCATTTTGGTTTTTATTTTTGGTAATAAACTGTCATGATTTTGGATAGTGGAGACCGATGACATCACATTGGCTTGGGAGTTTGAGCCTGGCAAGCCTTTGTTCACACCTCTCTCCCTCTGTACCTCGTTCCCAGCGGAAGATTATTGCACTGTTTACTACATCAGATATGTTCAAGTGTTGTGAGAAATCATTTTCTGCTCAGGTAGAAGAGAGCTTAAAGGGAAATGTGTAGTCGGTATGCTTTCAGTGAAGTTCTGAGAGCTCCTTTATCTTGGTCCTAGATTCAAGGGCCTTTGTGAAATGTTTCTCCAAGCAGAACATCCTCCACTGGCCTAATCTGGCCTTTGGCTTAACAAGGTGATGTGTGAGTGATGTGGCTGTTACTACACTTTCTGAATAAAGGAGAGATCTCATAGTAGTACTAAAATAAGTAATGTTCTAATGTGTGTTAGCCTTATTACAATAATATCATTTTGGGAATATGTTTGAAAAGTCCTCGCTTATCAAAAAATGTTTTTTAAAAATACCTAACTTGTATCACAAGTAACCGTTTTCTGACTGTAGCACTTTGTCCTTTGTTTTTGTTTTTGATTTAGATTTTTAAAAATCAGGCTTTGGATCACATTACTGGTGACAGTTAAGTCTCAGCCACCAAGTCTTCAGGTTGAGTTAATGTGGCTTATTGTAAATAGTTATTAAAGTCCATTTCATTGCATATTCTGTACACCTTTTATGATTCAGCTTCCAAGCAGATTTAATATTCCCTTTTGTCAGTTGTAATCCTCTGCCACCTTAAAACATTGAAAGTGATTGTCCCCCCGCCCATGCGCTTTTTCATATCTTTATTTTATTGCAATATTTGAATAAGGACAACAGAGCACACAGAGAGAAAAGTCTGCGTCATGACTTTCATAAGTGCATCCACTGATTAGGAACTCATTTCCCACTTTTATTTTCCATAAGCAGGACTGACTTGTACCTGTCAAAAAAATACAAAGGGAAAAAGAGATCCTGCAGCGGGTTGGCCAGAAGAAGACAAAAATGCATATTGAATAAAATGAGCTTTGCTGAACTCCTGAGCAATATCATGTGATGCCGTTTTGCATAGTGGGTGGAAAGATGAGAAACAGCCTCTCCGTTGCCTGCTGAAGTACATTAACAATAAATAGCTTCTGACTGTGGACTTATATACATATGGAGTATATACATCTGGCATCTGGCACATTATTGATAATGCATTTCAAGTTTTGTACTTTCCAACAGGCATATCAAACTGGTGTTGCTGGATTTTTTTTATATTTCTCCTTTGCTTATCATTTTCACACTTGTCACTGTTTTCACAGTTTGTGGAGAGCTTGGATGGTTTTTTTAACCTAAAAGCACCTATCTGTACACAAACGTCTTTATTTGTCTGTCTCTCTGTCTCTGTTTTTATCTATATGTCTGTCTGTCTGTCTAGATATTTATTATTTTTACTCTGTCCCTGTTATCACATCAGCCCACTTATGGCTTTCATTTGTATGATTGACATTTTTTATTAATTTTACCTTTATTCAACGTGCTAGGCCTGCTGGGAACTCAGTTCTCATTTGTAGTGATGTCATGGGGAAATAAAGTGGGTCAGGAATGTGAAGGATCATGCAGGCAGTCGGGTATGGACATGCTAAGGGAAAATGACATGGGTTACATTTCATCTTTAAGCATATGGGTATTTTACCCTTTCACCTAAAATCAAGAGCAGAATGCCATGCACACAATGGGATTTGAACTAGCAATCTGGATTGCTGGATATGGCCCAAGTTCATTTGTCACTGTGTCGCTCTATAAACTGAAAAAGTGCGGCAGTCACCAAGCTATCAGTTGGTAGCTTACTGTCCTCATTAGTGCAAATGTTTATTTAGGCAGACAGATGGGTCATATCCATTAATAATTAAGTGCAATATTTTAAAACGTATGGTCTCACAGTGCAGGCAGCAGGAAACACAGAGACAGAAAACGCTATGGCACCTTATTAGCGTTTAGGGTTTGTTGTCGCACATTTGTCAGATTCATTTGACAGAAGCACAATTGTACTGTCAGAGAATTCAGGCATTCTGGGGATCAGTATGGTGTCACTGTTAAAACTGCCGCAGCCCTCCTTTGAGGCAAACAGGACGAGTGTCGTGATGTATGAGTGTGAATCGCTTGCCGTCTGCCACATAGGTGGTACTTTTGAATGTGAAATCCATCCAGCCGAGCCGATGCGATTCTCTTCGCTTTCAATGACAAGAGCACTCTGTCATATCAAGACTTTCTTTTTTTTTTTTTTTTTGTTTCTCAGTACTTAATTGACTGACGAAAGCACAACACCGCACTGTTACCTTGGGTCGCCTGATTACTTCAGTCTGAACTGGTGGTTAAATTTAAGGTGAAAATAAAAACCCCTTTGGCTCTCGAGAACCCTGGCCTGGAGCCGTTACATTAAACTGGAATGACTTGGGACTTTGGCTCAGAGTACTTGTCTCCAGTTTGATAAACCGCCCAGCAGATCTGCCTCAGATCAACAGTGCACCCAAGGTGATGCCGCCTGAATGGGGAAATGGCTCCTCTTGTGTTTAAACGCTCTTCTTATCATCCGTAAACTTGCCTCCTTTCAGATAACACACTATATCAAAAAATGAATGCGAGCAGCGACTCGGGAGAAGTGTCTGCAAGAGTCAGATCTCTCCAGGATCATCGCGTTACTCAATTTAAGGGGTCGCCTTTGGTGCTTTTCAAGTAAAACAAAACCAGGAAATAACTTCTTTTTTCAGGAAATGAAAAAATAAAGAAAAAAACATTCAGTGCAGATAAGTCCATGCTCAGAATGCTAGAGGTATAGTGTGAAATTCTCCTTGGTCTGAATAGTGCTTTTACTGTAGATATTGAGCTAAGTTCTACTTGTATACACTCTCTATTCATACATTTATTTGTCACATTTGTTTTGTAACTGTCATTTTACAATCAGATGAGTGTATCGTGGAAGGGGGAGTATCATAATTACTCAGTAGCCATTGCTGTTTAACTAAAGTTAAACAGTTCTCATGACAGTTGTACCACAAATTCTTTGGACGACCCATCTGATTTGTAAAATAACAGTCACAGAACTATTGTGACATTTATTTGTTTGTGAAATATTATAAAAGGAATAGTTCTGGGCCATTGTTCCTATTGGTTAATTAGCATTCCAACTGTGACAATCCCTGATAAATTATTGGTAAATCGAATGTTTGCACATCGTTTTAATATCATTGCAAGTTTGACGTTTTAAATACTGTAAGGTTTAAATGATCCATTAGCAGCAAATTTCAGGAAGATGGAAGCGTTTAATGTGTCATTTTTCCTCTTTGACTCAATGACTTTTGATGAGTGGGCTGAAAAGGAATTACAGGTAACCCCTCAAAATCCTAGTAGTCATGCAGAAGTCTATTTGTTGAATTTAGACAATTTGGAGAGGAATAGGAATGAGATCAACACAACAAAAAGTTAACTTCGGTTATCTGAATGACTGGGTAATGGACAGAAAGGTATCGGTTTATTTTACTAAAGTAACTTAATGTGAACTCAACACCATACCACGCGAGTCTTACGGGACAATATAAACAGCTGCTGTTCATTGGACTGCATGCTGGCATCAACAGGTATATGAATTATCCTCCGCTGAGTTGGTGTTGGTGTCTGATGTGAGTTCACCACGTCCAATAATGTGTTTGAGAGCACACTTATAAAGCCACGACGGGATTGCAAGGACCGTACTACATTTCATCCCGCCATATCTGAAAGGGACATCCGGGTTATCCGATGCTCAGAAGCGCTAAACCCTAATACACTGAGAAGGCTGCTGCATAAAGTGTAGTTCAATGTCCAGCTGCATTTGGGCCATAGAGGAAAGGAGGGAAACAGGCAGCTAAATGCAGACCTGATTGCTGTCCTGCAACATAAAAATGGGATAAAATATGCAACTTTAACATTCAGTGCAGCAACAAAAATTACAATGTTCCACAGGAGAGGGGCAGAGAATCAGCCAGTAGATTTATGTTTACGTAGCCTGGAAATCCTATGTGCCTTTTTGCCTGGTTTTAAAAATACAGAAACACCCACCAAATGCATTCTACCTTCATCCTAAACTGGTAAACTGTAGTGCTACCACTGCATGGTTCATAAAAACACTTGGGCATAAACCATCTTGCAACAATGTTGCCCAGGATTTGCAAATCAGCTGCTTAGGTGCAGGATCTCAAATTAACCACATTATGCACACTACAGTATAGCCAATCAATTCCTGTTCCTGTTCTTATATGGAAATGAAATCCCCTTTTAAGTGCGTCTAGAGTCTGCTCAAACCTCAGCTTCCGGAGCACCACAATCCAGAAATTGTCTGATGCTGGGCTGCAGGCAAGGGAAATAGTGTTGGTCAGTGGCCACAGATCTGAGAGTTCTCTCCAAAGCTATTATCGGCCATCGATGGAGAGCTGGAAAAATTGGATCAACTTTCTGGCTGAAACCAAGCAGCACACTTCACCGGTAAAACTGATGAAGAATACATCCACCTACGCTGACTGTTACACCATTTTATAAATGAGATATGGCCCTCTGACCCGTGGTGTATCATGAATGTTAGCACAGCTAGGGGGGTTTGCTGATGCTTCGCGTAATGCCTAACAACTCCCATAGCCGTGCCAATATTCATGATATACCACGGGTTCTTGTGCCATATCGCTTCATGAGTTATTGCTTAATTTCAATATCCCCAATATCTCCTGTTACATCCTTCTGTCCTCTATCCTTCCTAACAATACGATATTCTGGTTGGTAATGGGTGCTTCCCCATGAGAACAGAACACCCATTGGAATAGCATTGTACTTAGTTACTCATTTTCATGAATATTCATAATCCATCATATTGGAATGTTTTGGCTTCAATGGCAGGGAGACGGAACATAAAATTTTAAGAATTCAGTGCTGAGGATGTATCTGGATCTATAGAATTTATAAATGCCGGTTATTATACCACCAAATGGGCATATAGTATCACAATTGAGATTTCATGGATACTGTTTAAATGCCACAAATCATTCTGGAACACTGAATTTTTGCTCCCCTCAGGTCAATCATTGTTTGCCTTGAAGTGCACTAATGTATGGTGTTGGTTTCTACATTTCTATCGCTATACTGAATTATTGAACACAAATGCTGTTGTTCAACTGTGATTAATATTCGGTGTGTAACCATGTTCATAAACATGTATGAATCATAAATTTTACATTGAATCATTTTTCATTTTAAATAGAGGGAAAACATCTTATTGCTGACCTTCTAGCTTTGGAAAAAAAAGGGTTTTTTTTGTATCACTTTTGCAACACTGACTATAACATGTGAGTCTTTGTACTGAGCAACCTGTCCTAATGCCTCGGTGTTGGTTTAATTCAGTACGAGCAACTCTGGTCTTTCAAAAGGACTCTTGGAATTTTCTGTAGTTTAGAGGGCTGGAGGGTTCATATCAGTCACTTAATGGTCTCTCTTGGCACCTTTCAGAGCTCCAGAAATTAATTTGCCTTTATGTCTCTGAAAATCAAATAAGATTGATGTTTCATTTGATTGGCAGGGTGATGACTGATATCCAGTATCTATTGACTTTGACTCATTATTGCTTGTTCAGGCTGGTCAGGGAGCACAATGTATTTCAGTCTCCCTCAACAGCACCATACAATAAACTTAACATGGCAAAAAGATCAAAAACATTGTGATGCATCACGTGTGTTAAAACTGTATAAATAATGCATATATACTCTATTACTAACATTAGCTTACAATCCCCCTTCTTTTAACCGAGATCAGTGCATGCAATTTCTCCTACACTAACATCTACTCATTTAATATATGGTCTCATATAGTTAGAACGTTGTGGTGCACTGAGATTAGCTGGACGTAAGTAGCTTTTGTAGCCCCATTCCCCTGACGTTCAGGTCGTATTTAGCACCGCATGCTAAAAGCTGGTTCATATTTTCCTCTAACAGAGGGGCTTTTGTTCTCTCAGTCACCATGTGTGCTGGAGAACTTGCACGACTAGATATGCATGCAAAACCCTAGTCCCTTTTCCTTGTACGTCATATTGGTTATCGCTTTAAAATATAATATTGAAATTCATAATCATGAGTTAATACTTAAATACGATTTTAATCTATGAGACTGATTATACTTTTGCACCATTTGATCACCGCATAAGATATATATACTTATATCTCTTACAGTCCTTGGTGCCTACTAGTGAGGATTGTTAAAACGGACATTTTAATTGTCCGCCATCACTATTCTACAATTTGTAGAGGTGTAAGATGAATTTAGATTTTAGATTACTGCATGTCAGCTTTTAATCATTTCTTTCATTTTCCAATCTAAAGGCATGGATATTTTGTGTCATTGATTTACTTTTTATTTATTCCTGCTTGTTTTGTGGAGTTTCCAGGACGTGTATAGACAAGCACTGAATTTTCCACTCTGCTGGGTCTAATTGGAGCAGTTTTTGCCGTTTTATCTTACAGTAGCCCGTCTGTTCTGAGTGCTGTTTAAATGCTCCTCAATTGTATTTTCTCAGGTTGCTTGTTAGGATTTATTATCCAACTCACTGGCCTGTGTTAAGGCCAGAGCTATGAGAGATTGGTACTTCACAGTGAATCCAGTGCAGTACAGTGAATAATAAGCATTTGAATAACACCATTCTCTGAGATTGCCCTGTCCTGAAGTTAAACACAAAAGTGACTGAAATGAAACACTGCCTAGCTTCTTAAACACCATGTGAACCACCACCACCCCTCCCCCCTCCCCTTCATGTATAGTAGGTTGCAGTAGGGGTTTAGAGGTGTTGGTTTGGAGTCCCAGTGTTATTTCATTTCATTGCAGTTTTTTCACTTAGTTAAAATGTGACATTGTGATATTAGATGCACATGTGGTGCTACATTACAGTGTCATTGCATCATTAATTTTTCAACAAAGATCTTATCCGTCCATCATCCTATCTCTTACTGTGGCCTTCAAGTATGAATCATAAAACATATGTTTCATAAAGAAACTTAAGTCATTATTATACTCCAATAGAGGAAAAACATTTCAAATTGATGATTTAGTTGACATGGAAAATAAAATATCATGCATTTCAATTGAACAAAAATCCACTTGGGTTTATCTGTTTCACAATATCTCAAATACATCGGTCTACCTCTCCTCTCCACACCACATTAATTCTGATGTATTGATTTTATACTTTGAATGGAATGGCTTTTTCCCTCTTTGTGATGTCCCCTCTTCATGCAAGGTTGAAAGGTGAGGAAGATTTTTATACACTGAGACTGATGGAGAGATTTTCATTTTAGGAAAAAAAAAAAAGCTAACGCTTAGGATTTCATTCTCATACTTAAGATTAATACAGAAAAAAGACACCCTTTGAAAGAAAATGCAGTTTCTTTGGTTTGAAAAGGGAAGGGGGGGGGGTGGACATGTAAATGTGCGAGGTGAGTATATTTGCATATGCAGCAGAGTGAGAATTAAATGGTCTTATGCCCTTGAGGGTCTCCGGTTCAAATCCCACATGGCACACATTGCTTATACCCTTGAGCAAGGTCCTTTACTCGAAGTATATCTGTAAATGTCTAGCTACATAAATGTATAATGTGTAACTTGTAGGCTCCAGTAGATACGGCACTGTAAGTCACCCTAGATACACGTGTCTGCAAAGCAAACTAATTACATTATGTAATGAATATCCAGCATGGTTCACTGCACACTCATACTTGCACGCATGTGCGGTTATCTTTGGGAGGAGAAGCAATGTATTCCTCATGCTCTGCATTTGTTCAGGCTAATGAGAGGCAGTTATGACAGATCAAACTCTAGTGGGTGACCAGTTTCCTCAGATTGTTGGTTCAGTCTCGTCACGTGTGTGACCTACAGGTTGTGGGGGGGGGGGAAGGTGGAAAAAGCCAATGTGACATCCCTTGAAAGGATTTGAGGCCACCTCCGCCGCTTTGGTGGAAACTGGCTGCTTTCACCCCAGGTTGAACATGGAGGTCAGTTGATTGGCGGTTGGTCTCCCATTTTGCACTTCAAAAGATCAAATGGAAATCATATTCCTGGACTCACTGTAGCTGGTCTGCTGAAGACGTGTCTCTCTCACTGGTTCGGTCTGTACCGACATCTCCTTAGACTTCTTTGCTGGCTTGTGAGACGTAAGGACGACAAGCTGTCCTGGTCAGTGAAGCTCCCACCAAAAGCATTCATCCCTCTTTCAAAATCACAGAGGTGTCCTACAGCAATGCTAGGCGTACTTATAGGAAATCAGGCGCATTCAACAATTTTTTTTACCAGACACGATGCATTCTGGGAGGCTTTATTTTACATTGCTCAAAATGGGGGGAACCTACACAAAAAAATTACTTGGCTCAAATTCAAATGCTTTAAGTATATGGATAAACTACGCATGTGACCACTGCAGCTTTATGTACACCGGTTTACACCAGGTGAGTCGTTGCTGTTTTGTTCACTAAATGTTCACTCACTCACTCAGACTGCAGGCTCGGACCCATCTGCTTCAATTTTATGCTTGAACTTGTGGTTTACATCTTGCAGTGTAGCCTCTGTATTCCTGTTTCTGAAGTGTTCTGTGTACAGTAGTTAATGAAAGATCCACACATGCCACCTGAAGCTGTTTGGGTTTTTTGCTAAAGTATGGTTAGTATTATTTGCTCATAAACTGTAGAGGCCTTCTTTGGCTTACCGGGCTCTTTGTGATTACTGAGTTGATGGTGCTCTCTTTCTTTTTTCATATTAATGCTCCAAACAGCTTATGTTGGTTAGCCTAAGGTTTGGCTTATGCCAGTTTTTCTTCTTTTTTTTCTTATTTCTTATCATGGCTTCTTTGATTTTCATTGGCACAACCCTGGTCTTCATGTTGACAAACACCAAACAAAAGGCTAGAATCAAAACTAGATGCTGATGCTAGATGTCTTATACCTGCTCTAAAGAAGCAATTGAACACACCTGACTAATCAAAAACACTAGAGATTTTAAGTATTATAAAAACATAAAACTACTTGGCTATCTTGTACCATTTGGAGAGGGAGCAGTGATCAGCACAGTTGTAACATTAGCCTCCTAAAACACCAGAACTAGTCCGAAAACACTAGCGTGAAAAAATGTAAGATCTCCATCCAGGACACTTTTTTATAATATTATTTTTAATATAAAATTCACGCAATTATGAGAAATGTGACTTAATAAGAGTTAATGCTAGAATTGATAGATTTCCCAAAATGCTTGCGTGGAAAAATAAATGCTTAACTGCTTTACCAATACCAGGCCTGCAGGTCATTTGCCCAAAAACCCACAAAGAAGCCAGTGCTAATCTCTTTTTATTCACTGTATTCCTAGTAGAGGAAAGCATAATTCTGATGACACCAAGGAACCAGGAATTAAATTAAAGTGCCGTGTCCGAGTAACAGCATAGCAATGACCCGTATGATCCGGCAACTTCCATTTTCAACAGAGGAGACGCTAAAATGTGAGATTTATTTTTGGTTTAAGACGACTCAAGTTGAAAGGCAGACAGCTGCAGTAAAATCACGCTGCATTTTTTTATTTCACATTCGACTGTTAATTTTCATGCCCGAATGTCATCGTTGTTGTTTTTTTGTTTTGTTTTGTTTCGTTTTTTTACAATTGGAATAGCATTTGATTATCGAACCATCGTATGACAGCCATAATATGCTTCATCTTTGTTCTTAGACCATGGCTAGCGATAGTCAAAACCATCTCATGCCCTCGGCCCAACCCTGAACCAAATTCTGCTGGTGCCTGAAGTGCAAAGCATTTGTTTTCCTTTATGGATAGAGCCTTTATTTATGAACCAAAATGAATGTGATGACCAAGAAAACTGTATGTGACACCTTGTATCTACATGATATATGTTTGTACATTATGAAATCAATATCTGTATAAGAAATGTTCTTAATCTTTAAAGATATTGTTTCATATATGTTTAGTGTACTATATACCTTTAATAAAGCTATTTACTGAGCACCAAGGTTGTTATTGCAGTTTCAAATGCTTAGAATATTCATTTTACTATACTGAAGAGTAATTGGCAAACTCTATTTAGCATGTACAAATTTCCAGGAACAACACTTCATGCATTTCATCATGGGTATTAAATAATTCTCTGCTTCAGAAATGCACAGCAATTAATGATTTGGTGGATGATTCATTCTGTTGATCTGCAGACACTAAACTCTGTGTGGACTGAATTTAATGTGATTCAATTATTAAAGATCTTCATTATTTGCCAAGTGTGTTCTTGCATAAATCTGCAGAAGATGATACTCTCTGCCTCGTCAGTTTGTGTGGGAAGGCTGCAGTGGTTACCGAGATACTTGCTAGCAGTGAAATGATATTCCCTCTATGGGCGATTGATAAGAAAAGTATGTGCTTGTCTTTTAAAAATGGGGGAACCAGGCAGAATGGTTTCATCTGTGGAGAACACATGCCCTCAGGCTTTTTTGGCTGTCTAAACCGGTGCCTATGATTGTCTGGAGAGCAACTGCAACTCAGTACTTGATACCAAATAGAACATGCACAATAAGAACAGATAACAGAGCAGCCTCTGTTAAGATGCTGAGCAGGTAAAACATTTTTGCCAGTAGAAATCAGCCTTTCAAACAGTGAACACACAGTGAACTTGTGTAACCTGTCGCTTCAGAGATTGATAAGCTCCTACACAAATCCCCATTCTGTTTTATTCATCAGCTTTAAAAAAAAGCTAAAAACAAGTAATGTACCCAGGGGCCATTGTGTGTGTGTGTGCTTCTTGCTTTATATCGCAAGGTCCAGTGCCATTCAAAGTTGATCTCCAGCCTGTGGCATAAACAGTGTGATGCTAATGCAAAACCCTGTCACTTCAAATAGGACAGATCTGCACATAAATGCACATTCAAACAGATGTTGCACTTGCACAGGGCCGGCCCATGGCATAAACGGTCTATGCTGTTGTTTAGGGCCACAACCGCTAGGGGGGGGCCACACAATCCAATGTTTATCTAAGGTAAATAACGTTATTTTCGCAGTTACATTGTTCATCCCCTATTGCGGAACTAGCGGTATAAACTTTAAACGGAATGGCAACCGAACATTTCATAACAATGTAATGTAAGAAGGATTTTATAAAGCGAACCCACCCCCATCCCCCCCGCACTTTCACATACACAGACTTGCTCATGCACACAAACATACACAAATATATAGATAAAAATATGTATTTGTTTTGGATTCAAATACTTTTCTGTGCTCTTTTGATCTTACCTGGTGTAATTGAGCCTGCCAATGTGACCAAAAGGAGGGGTTTGCACTTATTGAGGGTATTTCATTGGTTCCAATGCATCAGACAAGATCAGTAAAGTGTAGAAAAGTATCTGAATCCTAAACAAATATGTATTTGACTCAGGTCTGGTTATTATTGATAAAAATAATAATTGTTGTCGTCGTCGTCACCAGATTAAGCTTGCCTGCTGCTTAATATATTTTTGTGGACCACCCTGGGCTGCTTTAGAGAAGTTTAGTACTCTTGGTCCAGAGTACAGTAAGATATGACAGCTTGGCTAGAGCTCCGGATGGCGGACATGATCAGGGGACAAGGCTGGCACGGTGGGCAGGAAACGAGGCTGGCGCGAGTTGCCTCGATAAATGGAGAAAGAACTGTGGGAGGTTTCGGCGGTACTGTAGAGCGGAACTGGCACAATTCCAAGAAAGCTGATCTCTCTCACTCCCCTTCATGGTAAAAATATCTCATTTCTTATTAGAGCAGGAAGAAAAAATGATCATCTGGAAACCCTGCGCAGAGCCAGGAGGGGGAAAAAAGGGAGCGCTTACACTCCATCCAATTCCGCGGGCTTTCTCAAATTATATTTAAATCTCATTACGCACAGAGAGAAATATCAGATTGTTCTTTCATCGGCAATTACTGTAGGCTCTCATTTACAGAGGAGGATCATGGGAATCCGATGCTTATTCATGTGCTTTATTTACCGTGTTCCAGGCAGTGGGCGGGCTGGGTACCCAAAGCACTACGAGGCCATCTAGTGGAGCGCGGTCCAGGGCGGTAAATGGGACCGATGCCATGCTCAGTGATTTCATCATCCTTCATGCCTCCATCACCCTTAAAACATCGCAGTTAAAAGGTTGTCCAGTCCCGGGTGGTTTTTTTAAAAGCATTCATGTGTGGGCCTGTGGTTATCTGCGGCCATGTTTAAGTGCATTCCTGGGCGAGAGTTGTACTGTCACACTTTACTAATCAATCCTAGTCAGAGGCTGGCTGAGAGTCATTGGGTAATTGCAAAGACTTCTACCTTTATAGAATAACCTGGGTGTGCAGTCATCAGGCTGCAGAGTTTAAATACTTACTGAAAATTAGGCCTCTATATATCTCTTTATGGAACACAGAGGGGTTCTGATGGACCACTGAAAATCATAATGCAGGAGACTGGGAAGCCACTATTTCCAGAGATAGAAACCAGCAGAGCAACGGCTCATTGGCAGGCATTTCCACAGCCGTATGCGTTCCTCTGCAGCTCTGACTGGCACTGGCAAGACTTTACCCAATGGGGAAAAAATAGGATGCTGAATTATACCTGAAGCACACTGTTTCATCCTTCAGAATACTGGAAATGTAATTAAAGTTTACATAATTGTGTTTCAAGTATTTTCAAGTATTTTCATCGGTAGCCACACAGCGCTGATGTTTAAATGTACTGTAAGCAGGACACAGCCTGGGAGTAAGAATCACACGCGCACACCTGGCAAACCGTGCAGTTCTCCAGAACCAGGACTGAGGACCACTGGTGTAGAGAATGGGTACTCAAGTCTGGCCCTAAAATCTAAATTTGGCCCTGGTTTTATTTTCTCCCAGGTAATTAAGTGAACAACTGACGTTACTGCCTGGCCAAACTGTCTTCCTACCAGGTAAAGGCGGGGTGGAAAACCAGCCATTCTCAGCCCTCCAAGACCACAATTTGAGTAACGGGCGTAGAGGGATGGGTAGGGATGGGCCGAGCAGGGATTAGTCTAATGACAGGCTTGAGGGTGTGATTTTGGGGGGGGGGGGGGGTTTGAGTGTCACAGCAGGGTTCTGCAAGTGACTTGAAACATGATGGGAAGAGATACAGTAAGAGTTCCTCTTCTATCCATATGGCACCTGTTCTGTTAAAAGCATAATGGTGAACATTTAAACAGGGCATCTCAGTGCACTGAAAGATAAATGAAGATTTATTTTTGTGTATATATTACCAGCTTCTGTACTCATAAATTCCCCGTTATGCTTTTATGAGTCTGGCGAATACACCATACATCACCTCGCATGCATGAGAAGTTATGAACTTATAGGAGATGTTCAGTTGGAAGACTGGGCACTCACACTTATCAGCACACACACATGTACACACATACAAACACACACACACACACACACTGCATTTCAGGGACTGAAGAATAATTTGCTAAAATGGTTTCATTGGACATGTTGCAAATCCTCTGTTCAGCTAATCCTTTTTACACTGGGTTTAACATTAATTAATTCATTCATTCATTCATTATAGAAAGAGTTTCACAGAAACAAGTCAGAAATGCATTCAATGGTTGTAAGAAAAAGACCAAGATATGATTTTTTAAAAAGCGACACATTTAAAATTGAAGGCCTATATAGGGGGTCTATATGATGATCAAGCTGTTATGGCTTATCTCTGTAATTATAAAGTCTGATTACAGTGTGCAAGGAGCACTGCTGGAGGCTCTGGGTCCAGTAAGGAGAGGGAGGGAAGAAGAGAGAGAAATAAAATGACAGGGAGGGCTTGAGGCCTGGACAGTGCCAAGGGAGGGAGGCGGGGGGGGGGGGGTTGTTGGCTCATTCTCATTTCAACACTGCTGTTGAAAATATTACAGGAACAGCAGGGGTGGCTGCCTTAGTCAGCCTGATCGCAGGGTCTGTGCAGCGAGCTCTCCGCAGCACCTGTTCCTGAGCCGCTGATTTGATTTCAGTCCTGGTGTTTATGCAGAGTGAGCTGTTCTTTTATGTGTTGGTGGGGATGAGTTAAGCTCTTTTTTTCCCCCTTTTTTGTTTTTGTTCGTTCTCATTCTGTCGACAAGGCAGCCAAGTCAATCCGCGGGGATTGGAGTAGCTATCTTTTAAGCCGGGGAGCTGCCGTGTCCCCCCAGGACCCATTAGGGTCTCTCTATAAATACTGTCCCCACAGCGGTACAGACACTGGCACCTTTGTTTCCTGTCTTTTCATTTATTTTTATTTCTTTATGGGGGGGGGGATTGTGTAAGGCTTTTTTAAAAATAATATCTCATAGCAGCATCACCAGGGAACATGGATGGTGGCTTTGGGCTAAGGTGGCTCCAAGTTAGCGCCATGCTCTGGAGTTGGGAGAGGAGCCATTTCCCCTCCGCAGGTTAGCTTGTCATCATTTGTTTACCGAAATGGCTGCCAGAGTTTCTTGAGTAATTGCATTTCGAGCCCATTACTTGGCAGGCTGGGATGCCATTTGGAACGTGTCGGCCATGCCAGCGGGAAGACTGTGTGAACTGGTGCACGTGAGAGGGATAACTTAAAAGAGTGAGGTCTGCAGTGACTCAATCAGCACTCAAGAAATATAAAAATAAATGAGCAAACATTCTAGCCTGTGTGTTAGCCAGAGAGCCCCAAGTCACGGGTGCTGCCTGGGCTACTGGTTTGTCGCATTGTCTTCAATGGGTCACTACGATAGTCCTGCTTCAACAGCCATATGTGGTACATGTTGTTGTGTCCTTATGGACGTGAGTGGGTTTAAATTCAGGAAGCGCAGACTGACAAATGAATACACTTTACTTTTGCTTTTATGGACGACATATAATTTGCATCAGTCCCAGGAACCACCTGAAACAAAGGGCTTCAAGTACATGATGCCAATTTTTATACCAATCACACAACTGATAACAAATAAGCTCTTTACCATACGAGTCCCCACTTTGGACAAAATATCTTCTTCTTTAATACACCATACATGTTATAGAGTACATTATCATGTTTGAAAACAAAGCACCAAGTCATGAAAACCACAAAATTGTATTCACATACAAAAAGAAACAGATCCAATGACAGGTCTACAGTAAATACCACTATCAAACACAATACAATGCAGTCATGTTCTATATAAAAATATTCCACTGAGGTACACACAGACATAGGCCTGTATTCAGTTCATTCTTAACTTTTACTTTTTATTTTCACAGCATTTTATTTTGATCTGCTTCTGCAGTCCTATGCACTGTCCTGCAGAAGTGACATACATACACCGCGTGTGATACAAGGTTGATATGATTTTTTTTTACGGCTTAATTCATAGCAGTACTGAAGAGCATCCATGTCACCTTCAGCACCAGTTTTGAGGATCTGAGTGAGAGAGACTTTGGAGAGAATTCCTTCTTGTCGCAAACAGGCGTGAAAGCCCCAGGATGCTGATAAACCGCACGTGTAGGAACTTGAATGTGATAGTTTAAAATGTTAAAAATGTGCCAGTGACTGAAGCAGTCCCTGAAATGTATGTACTTATTTAATATGCGCATTACATATTGATAACAGGAAGTGGAGTTCCGTGTCGACCAAGTCTGTGTTCATGTTCGATCATGGAGACGCTTAGGGTCCTAAGATCCTAGACGCTTATAATCCTCAGTAGATATGATGATATTGCCAGCATTCAATACAATTTATTTTTATCTGTTTTACTTATTCATATGGGAAATGCTCTTATGCAAAGCAGCTAACAAGATCATGGCAAGATGCATAAATTGCATATCACAGAACCAGAATGAGAAGTACAGAGCGGTCAGTTAGTGCAATGGAAAGCACTAATAATATACTCAGAACAGAACATCATCTGATTTTGTGGCAAGCACATATTCACTTCTAAAGTGGTCGAGTACAGAAAATAAGCTAAATGAATTATTTATTATATTGACTACCCTCACAGCAAATTGCATACTTCTTAGCAATGATCTATTTGGGCAGTATGTCTAGGCTACAGCCATGGATCACCAGGCAGTGCTAACTAGGGCAATCAGGCAAGAGAGAAAATTCATGTTTCCAATGATCCCACATGATCTCTCCATCTGCTGCCCATGGCAATGGCCCACAGGAATATCCTACTTGCCCATGTCCCTTCAGGGACCCTCTTTGCACCTGTTGGGTTTTCTAAAAGACTCTAGCACAGCATTAAAAAGTTCCAGCACTGGCTCCAAGTAGGCTGGTGTCTACTTTACTTCTTGATCAGAGAGGAGACTGCACTCACCTGGTAGGATGTAGAGAAATAGGAATCAAACAATCAGAGAGAAGGAAGGATTTCAGAGGTGTGACTCAATTGCCTTTCATGTCCTCCCAGGGGAGGATATAGCATTTTCTGCTATTCTAAAGGTCACTGTGTGGGCACAGGGACCAGACTGCAGGACTGAAGGATAGCTAAGGTATTTGAGGGTGGTCTCAGAGCCTCAGGGTATAGTCATGGAGATGAACATGAGATTTTTATTATTATTTTTTACAGTGATGAACTGTGATAAATTTGGCTCAGTTAATATGAGCACCTGTTCACCTGGCCATGGGACAGGCTAATGCCTGTGTGTAGAGTGATAGTAGGGGTTGGTGTGTGTGTGTGGAGGGGTGGCGGGGTGGGGGAATGGGATGGGATGGCGGCGGAAGAAGGAAACATGCGCGAGATGGCAGGAATTGTGGGAATCACAGCAGACGCTCATCCGTGAGCGTCTATTCTTGGACGAATCTCCGGCCGTGCGCCGTTTGACGGAGATGGCGGAACGGGTCCCATGCTGGCTCTGTCTTCCGCTTTCGTGACCATTAATAGCCGCCGCCCCGCCGCGCAGCTGCCCGGTTCCTGAGGAACCCCACCGTCCCTGGATCGCATGGCTCGCTGACCTTTCCTTCCTTCATTCTCCAATGTCATAAATAATAAGAAGTTCCTTTCTCTGAGGGGAAAAGGCCCACAAGGCACCTGCCCTCATCTGCAGTCACCTGCTGACCATGGCCACCCAATCACGAGCAGGTCCAAGGACCATGGCTGCCCAGTCACACGCAGGTCCAGGGATCATGGGCAGGAGGGTTTATTAGGGACCATGGCCTGCCTACTGTACAACAGGGGAAAATTAAATTTCTGATTTAAATAATTCATTCATTCATTAAATTAATAAAATGGGGATATTTAATATTCCACAAATTAATAAATTAATAATGTAAAGTGTTCCAGCATGGGAATAATTGTGCTACAGCTCTGTGAAAGTTAATTAAATTGCTAATTAATTAGAATAAATAATAAATATATTAAGCATATTTGACGTTCTGTTTAATATGTGCTGTGGGGTGAACGGGCAGAGGAGTGATACTTCATTGTTACCGTGACAACCTTAAACAGTGTGCTGATACAACCTTAGACATGAATTTTTCTGTGACTGCATGTGTTTTTCTCTCCGGTTGATTTTATTTATTTATTTGGGTGGATGGTGTGTGGGAGGGGCATTGGAGCACAAACGGCTCCTGGTCCTGTTTGTTTCTCTGACCGTGCGGGCCCTGCTCCACCTGGCCTGCATTTGCTCTGTTAATGTGTATCTGTGGTCCTTCATGTATGTAGCCATTTGTCTTCGGCTCCGCGCCATCGATCCGCGCCATGGCGCACTGTCACTCCTGCCTTCCATTGGCTGCGTTCCGCCCGCCGAGGCCCCCTCATCGGTTAGCCTGTCTCTCCAAATGCACCTCTCCGCAGCCGGCCCCACCCCCGGCAGGTCCCGGAATAGGGCCACGGCCCCGCTTTCACATCCGCTTGTGTGCGCCGCGCGTTCCCATTCCTCCGCTCGTTCTCCCGGAATGAAATGGAGTGCAGGGTCACCCTGTTTCCCGCGTGACTTCCAGCACAGGGCTGAAACTGGAACAGCCTGCGGGAAATCTCCACCGCTCGGACAGCACTGACATCAGGAATAGTATTCTATATTTTGGTAAATTTCTCTTTGGCGTCATGAAGCATGATTTGCTTCTGTTACAAATGCATACCTTAGCACTGGGGTGCTCGAATTTGGCTCTTGAGCCCAGTCGAAATGCTGATTTTAATTCGACCCCTCAAATAATGATTGATTTGAATCTGAAACACCAGGCGAGTTAAATCTCAGGCCAATCGGTGGCACCAATCAATCACTTATCTATCAGGTAGAGAAGAAACACAGCAGTCCCACCAGCCTCACAGGCCAGATTTGAGCAGGATACAGGTGTATACCAGGTGTGTTCAGGACCAGGGCTGACAGTGTGGCCTGTTCTCTAGAATGCATGTAAAATGAGCCTCGGTGGGCTTTACCGGAATTGGTGCCCAATTGATGCAGAGTTCTCTGACTCTCAGCATGGCCATGACAGGAGGAGCCTGAGTCAGCTGACACTGCTGTAGCTTCAGAGAGAGAGCTACTCTGTGGCTCACCGCTGAGGGCTGAGCTCCTCTTCCACACATAAAATGTGCCCTGTATTCTCTCAAACTCTCTCTCATTTTTGTTTTTGTGTTGTTCTTTCAAGGAAGAGCCCACCAGATTATGTCAATATGTACACATCCACACATACATACAGATACACACACACACACACACACACACACACACACACGCATTCAGTATGTACATATATAGAAGAGCACTGAGTGCCAAAGAGAGTGTGGCGTTCACATAACACCCTGTTCTGCCTGCAGTGCGAGCCTGAGCCTCAGCTGAGAAAAACTTTTTCAAACACACACCAACGCACAGGCAACACTGAAGCCAGCAAACCCGCAATGTACTCCCGCCCTCCGAAGAGAGAAGCATCGCATTGTGCACCCCCCGCACCCCGCCCCCCCCCCACTCACCGGATAAGGTGTGCAAACATCTTGGGGCAAACAGAGTAAACATCCTCCCCAGGCAGGAAGTTGCAGAGGGGGGGCAATGAGAGTCAGTAGGAGGCCCTCGGCAGTGCCCCCTGAGCGCCAGATTAAAGATTATTTATAGCGGGGCTGTGTGAAACGCATTACTTCTGCTGCACTCGTCCCGTCAATCCAAACGACGGCGTGCTGCAGCTCTCCAGTCGTTTAAGCCTCAAATTAAACTGAGAGACGGGAGAGGAAGCTGACTGTGCATCTGTGGGTATTAATGAAAGGATCTTCCTATCATAAATAAGCGTAAGCTGCATTAAGCTTTAAAAAAAATATGCTGTTTGATGTTCATTGAACATTTCTATTTTGATTATTAAGCACTTCTGTTATGCTTCTTATTTTGCAGAACTTGCTTTGCCTCCACGATAATTGTTTGGGACAAAATCCTCTTTACAAATGTGAGTGCATTTTTTGGAACCTGGTTCATCGATATGACATCACCAGTGATATGAACACCCATGAAATGTGAAGTGCTTCAATGGCTAATGGCGCTCACCGCTAGTGCTGCCAAAGGCCTTGCACTGGTTTTAAGAATGGACCATGTTATCAGCTGACTATGACCAATTTTATACTTAGGAAAAAGAACTGGGGGGGGTAGGATATGTATAATCAGGATCAAAGCAATTTGACCAATCCGATTGGTCTCTTCCGCCCTCCTTGTGCCCAACTCATGGATCCGTGGTGCACTTTATGCACCTACGGAAAATGGGTGAGGATTGAGTGAGTGAGGGAGGGTCTGAGAGGCTGGTCTCGTTCTGCTCATCCTCTGGGCGCGAGCGTTCCTGCATCTGCGGCTCGCCCACGTTTTACAAGGCCTTTCAGCGGCACTCTCTTGTGCCATTAATGCCTGCTTGTGAAGGCCGCAGTTATTTTTTCTTTTGTGAGATAACAGGAGGGGATTAAGCAGAATATTGGGTATTAATTTCTGGCTTTGTAGCTCACCCCCACTGTGTGCTGGTCTTCAATTATGGCTGTTCTTAGAGAGGGAGATAGGGAGGGAGGGAGAGAGGGAGGGAGGGAGAGAGAGAGAAAGGGAGGGAGGGGAGAGATGCTGGCTTCCTAATCACACTGCGTTTTTTCAACCAAGATGAATCGCCCATGTGCTCTCACCAGGCACAAAACTGAAACGTGACGAGTGTGTGTGGGCATGTGTTTGCGTGCGTGCGCGTGTGAGTGTGTGCATGATTCATGTGTGCTTTTCCAGTTGCCTTTTTCTCCCCTGGGGTGCAGTCTAACGTATAACACAACGCATATTTCGGTTTATCAAGATCAGGGGTGTCGCATGGAGGGGGGAAATTAGGATGATTCCTAGGGCGCTGACTGACAGGGGTCCTCAAAAAATGGTGCTGTAATTGTGTGGGGATGGGGTGGCCTGGGGTGGTGGGGCCCAATCTAAGATCTTTTCATGGGGCTCAAAAATCCCTGATGCTACCCCTGATGCGGGTGCAGTAACAGTGGCTGCTGTTTGTCCTCATGGATGGCTCAGGCAGCAGAGCCATAACTGCCGCATAACCACTGAACCCTGACTGATCATTGCTGTCGCTGTAATGGCTGCTTTTCACGTGTCCGTTTCCCACCCCCTTCCCCTGTTTTCAGAGCAACAGCACGTTTCTGCTCCTGTTTTTACAAGCAGATGGCAGTCCAACGTTAGCCGCCGCCACGTGTCCCATAAGCAGAATGCCGGGGAAACTCCGAACTGAAGCCTGGCCGCTTGTGTGGTGTGGAGGTGACCACAGGTCTTAAGGGTCTGGCCCCCGCTATCTCTCAGATGAGCCCTAGGATGGCACCAAAAGGAGCAATTTATTTGGCTTAATTCCGAAACAGTTCTGAATTCCTGCTTTCCAGTTTGGGTCCTGAGAGAGGGATGGGCAGACAGTTGCTGTTTGTTTGTTTTGAAACCCATTCATAAACTGAATCACTCTACCTGGGTGCATAAATAAATACAGCACAAGTGCATCCAAATGAGGACCGTGCAATCTGAACATACCAGTAATAGAACTGTCACTCTTTGTGCTTCCTTCTGTCTCAGAATTTGAGAATGCAGGAACACGGACAGCAGGAACCACAAGCATGAACAAGCAGACTGGCCGATAGTCTAGTTGCTTTCATCAGATTTTTTAAAATGGAAAACCTGAGCTTTGATGAGCAGACAGTTCCATCCACAGGCATCAAGAGCACCTGACTGCTTGAAGCCAGTCCTCCCAGCCTCTGCAGGAGGGTCTCCTTATTCAGGTAACCCAGATAACTTCATATGACTGTGCTGCAGTCCCAAAACAATATCTCTCTCCAATATGATTTTCTTATGCACACGCAGTGTAACCATTATGAATACTTCATTGATGCTTTAGCAAGTGCTACATTGGGCAATTGTATGTAGGAAGTGAAATTACATTTTCAAATGTTTTGGGGCAAAGCATCTAACTGGGCAATAGGGGACACCAGTGAGAATTGTATTTTTTATTCCATGTCCTGTACATTCTATTCTTTTTTTTTCTCAACTGGTGCTGACTTCGTAATTCAATTTCCGTTTTCAGATCCCATAGTTGATCACACTGGGTGTGATATGCGTTGGAATTGACATCATTGTGATTATCATTTTAATGTAGACTCACTGCAGTCAGGGATGCTGGTTGAGCATGAAAAAGGATGTGGTGTTCTGCAATCTCCTACTTTGTATGCAAATCTGTGAGCATCGAAACTATCTGCTCTGTAATTAATCTTGGAGAAAATTGTTTTAATAGCATCAGACTACAAGAAGCTACAAGAGGTAATCGGCTAGATAAACACCATTTATAACATGATGAAAGCTGCATGGTGCAAATGTTATCCCATCTATAGGCGTTGAGATTATATTGTTTGCATATAACTAAACACACACACACACGCACACATCCACATCCACATGCATCCCTTTCTGGTCTCATCAGTGGTTCATGAGCATATCAGCTAACTAAATGAGAATTGACGTTTCTATTGGAAAATGTCCCCTTCAAAAACCCATGTGGCAATAGAAATGTCTGATGGCTTGTTAGATGTTCGACGCATTTAGAACAACCCTTAAAAAAATCAATCCTCATATACCAGGCACGCAAATTCGCATGGAGGACCATGCAGAAGGAAAACAGATGGGGGAGGGGAGGGGAGGGGGGGGTGAAGCTTCTGCTGTTCCAAATTTGGCTTGTCACTTGGTGTCCAATCTCTCTCCTTTATACTGGCACTGCTGTCGCCGCCTGCCTGCTTCACTTTCAAACCGCTTTGAAACCGTTGTCATAGACCGCCGTTTTGATCGTAATCTGCCCCAGTTTCATGTTTTTAATGGTTGTATGGAATATTGATAGGACGCACCGTGCAGCCTATCAGGATTAATTTACACGCAGAACCTCTGTGTTTCTCCCGCAGTGCCGTCAGGGAGTTATTATCTCAGCATTGCATTTCTCCCCTACTCGTGCTCTCTCTCTCTCTCTATACACTACGGTGTCTCTTCAAGGGGGTGTGCTGCTTTTTAAAGTACATCTTAGTGCTTTAAATACCCAGCTGTAGTTGGTACCTTTCAGCTGAGCAAGCAGGCCCATTGTGTCATACTCCTGATATATCAGTGTGTCAGTGCGTGGTTGATAGGAACAGGATGAAATTCTGAGGGTGGGTACTTATATAAAGACAAACTTTTCAGAATTAGAATTTTATTTTCAGCATTTGACCCCCCAACCCCCCCCCCCCCCCCCCCCCCCCCTCCTGTTCTCACAAGTTCAGAGATAAAAATTTGTCTTTCTTTCAAATCATTTAGGCTAGCTCATCTTTCCTTTGTTTCATGTGTTGTGTGTCATCATTGGCTAGCTTGGTCATGTCTTGTGCTGTGATTGGCTAGCTGGTTCTACTAGTACGTTGATTTACAAATACAAATAAGTCTGGCCAGAATTGCTACATACACTCTATTGTGTAAAATAATAAAGGGTCAGCTCATTTACTTACATGTTATGCCTGTGCCTTGGTAATTCTTTGAAAGACTTTCTATTTTTTCCATGCCCTTCACCCCCAGGCCCCCATACAATAACAGCATACATAGGTGTGTTAACCTTAGACCCCCAGTACAAAAAGACAAATGGATGTAATAAATATTAATATCTCACGTGAGATCAATTTCATACCTAATGAATTCATCCTAATCTAATCTAGCACAGTAAACTGACGGGGTAAATGTCATTTTTTGTGTTCTGTCAGTGTTATTGCATTACCGTAGCTGGAGTCACTCCAATACTGTCTGCGGTTGTCAGAGCTGATGTATGCCAGACCCAGGGACTGCCTGGTGTGAGTCACAGTCTGCAATATGTCCTTTTCTTCCTGTCCTTTCTCATGAGATTACAGGAAAGAGGTGGTAAAAGCAGCACTTAATTTCCCCCCATTTCATTTCCCTATTCACAGAGCCACTGAAATATGTTACTACCAGTACATGCAACATTTTACTGAACCGGTTAAGGCCACTACTGGAATAAATCAATCCATTGTTGCTGCTTTGCTGTTGCTGTTGTTGTTGCTGTATGCGTGAAAGTGATTTCCTCAGGTCTTTGAATCTCTTTCCAAAAAAATTATAATTATTTCAGCAAACGTTTTCTTTTCAATTCAGTCGTTTCTATGAATATCTTGGCTCTGACCAAGTGTCAGTCAGACGTATCACCCTAGTGGCAGGAGTGCAAACTACACTTGTGATTCTGAGCTGTGCCAGAGGGAGACCTCAAAATTGGTAGCAATGATATGTTCCTGCTGGCTCAGCAGAAAGCTGTAGCCCTGCTGAATTAAAATGTGAAGATTGATTCCTCATGGTGGTGAGGGTAGGGAGGCTCCAAATGTTTTTGCATCGTCGTCCACAGCCCCACCCCCCTGTGGGCGCTGGCACCATATATCACGTGTGTCTGTTTTAAAGTGATAGGCAGACACTTCTATCCCAGTGACTGAGTCCACAAAGTCATTACACAAGCCAGACGGAGAGAGCAACAATCTCATTCACAGCTGTCCCACTGGCCTGACCACTGTTATATATCACACTCCTTGGGAATGCACTAAGAGGAAACCACCACATCCCAGGAAATGGGCAGTCAATAGCCAGAGACAGGAAGATTTATAAGCCCCCGTGAGGATGGCAGGGCATTGATTAGCTCTAATAAGAAAGAATAAGTCTGTCTTACATTTCTCTCTGAAATCCACCGGAGTGGAAACTGATTTTTTATTTTATTAGATCTTGTTTATTAATTTATTTATTTATTGGTATCCCTCTTTTTGTTCGTATGATGGTACAGTTTGTATGGCTAGTGTGTCAATAAATCAGTACAAAGAGAGGACATGCTCAATACACAACATGTATTTGCAGTACTTCTGGTGTGTGTTTAAGGCTTATGCCTGTTCTGAGAATCTGTAACTCTTCTGTAACAGCTCTACATATAATTCCTCACTTATTAGTAGCAGTAGTAATATTGCAGTAATGGCAGGAGTAACCGTGGAATTTGTTCTATAGTCTCTGTCATTTTAGTAGTAGAGTAGTTGTACTAGTAGTTACTGGCAGCTGCTGAGCTGAAAATTGACATGGTGGAAAACCTCCCCTTAAACTAATTATTGGACTTGATTTGTTTTCAATAATTATTCTTGATTAACACTACAGTGATTAATTCACAAAATACTCAATACCATCAGATATATCCAGTTTGCCGCAATTATGTGAGTAATAAAATTGTTTTATTATCATTGCAAAATGGTAAATAGTTTACCAACATCATTTAAAATGGTGGATACATGTAGGTCTATTGTTCTCTGCCATCACACTTGGAGAATATTCATGGAAAATATTTTTAGAATTTATTGCATGTTGTGCTGAAAGCTAACATGGTAGTTATCAGGGTGGTGTAACTTTTTTCTGTATGTGAACTTAGTGATTAAAACTTTAAAACTAAAGATTTTTCTAAATTGAATTGGTTTCATTTCACTGAAATGAAATGAAAAATGAAGCTGTGTGTTTACCTGCTAATTAATAATTCAGATCATTGGCACACTTGAAAATCAAGGAAAATTTATGAAAACGAGTTGAGACCAATGATCAGCTTTAAGGGAATTTTTCCTTCCATCTATGTAAGCTTATACGCTGCCATTGGCAGTAGTATTCTTGTAGCAGGGGCAGTACAGTAATATGTGTGCAGTAGTCTTTGGTCATTTTAATAATAACTGTAAAAGAAGACCTTGAAGAATTAGTGAGCCATGACTGGATGCAGTTTGGAACAGCAGGCCATAAAACACCAGGTGTCGGGCGAGAGGCAGGATATAGATTTAATCCCCTCATGGGGAGGGAGGGGCGGGGCCGCACTCCGATGCAACCCACAGATTCCAGTGCTCAGATTGATTTACTTTGTGTACCAAGTGGGTCGTGTCAAGTTACATCGTCACAGGCTTTCCAAAATGTGTGGTCAGCCCTGGCTCGAAGCACCAGCTCAGTTGTGACCAGAAGAAAAATATGTAGATGATTTTGGCGTCTATTCCACAGGTGATTAGGGAGTAGAACTAATATGTCTCCAGACTCAGGAGGTCACGTGTATTCAGGCTATTTGGTTGATGCTTTAAATCACAGACAGCTCTTCCTGTTCTTGCTCCTCAAGCAAAATACCAAGGGCTCTTTGGGCCTTCAAGTAGCAGCTCTGGTATTAAACAAAATTGGCTTTAATCGCTCTGAAAGGCATGTATTGCACTCTGCGCTCAAAAGATCCAAGTGACTTAGTAACTGATAGTAATGTGGTATTTTGTAATTATGTTTAAGTAATCAAGCGTTCTAATTAGAAATAATGTTAGTATACACAGAATAAATGTGAGTAGTCCATTACTTTAATAAAAGCACTCTGTGTGTGTGTGTGTGTGTGTGTGTGTGTGTGTGTGTGTGCATGTGTGTGTGAAAAGCCTGAAAAATCATAAAGTTCTAAAAAAGGAAAACAATGAAAATGAGTTTTTGTAAGCTATATTTGCTGTATGAGTTTAACGAGCGTACATAGCGATGATTGTCCCTAAAAAAGACAACAGTTTCATTAAGCTTCATATAAATCAATTTTAAAATGCAAAATTGCCCAGCTATGAACGATCTGATGCTGCCGCATATTAGCTCTATCTAATTAGACTGAAATGTAGTGGCACTTAGTCCTGGCTCATTAAAAGAATGAAAGGGGTAGAGTGGGAAGCCCCTGAAAGGGGGAGGTAATGAGAACACAGTTCCAGAGACTGCCTACCTAAAGGCTCACCGGCGCACTGGGAGGTCACATGGTCAGCCCACGCGTACCCTGCTGCTTTCCATCTAGAGGAGAACCCTGGGAATCGCTCATTCATGATCACTGAATTATTCTGTGGGATTCATTAAGATTGTGCGGCTGGGGGAGTTTCTGGTCTTGCATTTTGACATGATTCCACTCATGTAAAGAATCAACCATGACAGTGGGTGATGGGGTCGGGGTTGGGGGGCAGATGGGGGTAGGAAGGTGGTTCGTGGAGGTGCAGAGCAGAGGGCAGGTTTGAGGGAGGGCGGGCTTTGGGATGTGGGGAGATGGAGTGTCCAGTGGGGGGGGGGGGGGGTCTCATTCCAAAGCTTCTGGGAGGGTAATTCACGGAGGAGCGGGTGGGCGGGTAAAGCCTCTCTCTCTGAAACTCTGGCACCATGGCTGTGTGCCCCCTGGCCATGGGAAGAGCATCAGGCCACTCATGCGCTCAGGACAGGAGGGGGAAATAAAAACCAAGGGCATTCACTCCCTTCCCTGTGATGAGGCAGGAAATGGTCCGTTAAACTCCGCGGGGATACTCATTCCATAAAAACCAAAAAAAAAAAAAAAACGGGACGCCAAAGACATGAACAGCCACACACAGGGATGGAGAGAGGGAGGGAGGGAGGAAAGGAGAGAACTCTCATGAAAACAGGAATGGTGACACTTTTTTTCAGGCTGCAGATATTTTTATTTTATTTTCATGTTTTGTTTTTTATGCGGTTTGTGAATTCACCAGTTGCACAAATGAGGTAGCGGCCCAGAGACATCAAACCCAGAGATAAAATAAGCTGTAAAAATCCTGAGACAATCCAGTTATCCTGATCTGCACCAACCACATCCATTTAGGAGTAATTTCCTCCAAAATGTGAGGCTTTTATTTTATTTATTTATTTTGATTGGACAAAAATCTGTTTTGTCACTTTATTAATTTTGTCTCTTACT